>NC_134690.1:5250322-5550322 GCF_050947455.1 Rhinoderma darwinii | reverse complement strand
GTGCTGTGTGTAATATATAGCGTGATACTGGTCCTGTATGTGATATATAGTGTGATATTGGTCCTGTGTGTGATATATATATATATATAGTGTGATACTGGTACTGTGTGTGATATATAGTGTGATACTGGTCCTGTGTGTGATATATAGTGTGATACTGGTCCTGTGTGTGATATATAGTGTGATACTGGTCCTATGTGTGATATATAGTGTGATACTAGTTACTGTGTGTGATATATAGTGTGATGCTGGTCCTGTGTGTGATATATAGTGTGATACTGGTCCTGTGTGTGATATATAGTGTGATACTGGTCCTGTGTGTGATATATAGTGTGATACTGGTCCTGTGTGTGATATATAGTGTGATACTGGTGTTGTGTGTGATATATAGCATGATACTGGTCCTGTGTGTGATATATAGTGTGATACTGGTCCTGTGTGTGATATATAGTGTGATACTGGTCCTGTGTGGGATATATAGTGTGATACTGGTCCTTTGTGTTATATATAGCGTGATGCTGGTCCTGTGTGTGATATATAGTGTGATACTGGTCCTGTGTGTGATGTATAGCATGATACTGATCCTGTGTGTGATATATAGTGTGATACTGGTCCTGTGTGTGATATATAGTGTGATACTCGTCCTGTGTGTGATATATAGTGTGATGCTTGTCTTGTGTGTGATATATAGTGTGATACTGGTCTTGTGTGTGATATATAGCGTGATACTGGTCGTGTGTGTGATATATAGCGTAATACTGGTTCTGTGTGTGATATATAGTGTGATACTGGTCCTGTGTGTGTGTGATATATAGCGTGATACTGGTCCTATGTGTGATATATAGTGTGGTGCTGGTCCTGTGTGTGATATATAGTGTGATGCTGGTCCTGTGTGTGATATATAGTGTGATACTGGTGCTGTGTGTAATATATGGCGTGATACTGGTCCTGTATGTGATATATAGTGTGATACTGGTCCTGTGTGTGTGATATATAGTGTGATACTGGTCCTGTGTGTGTGATATATAGTGTGATACTGGTCCTGTGTGTGCAATATAGTGTGATACTGGTCCTGTGTGTGCTATATAGTGTGATACTGGTCCTGTGTGTGATATATAGCGTGATACTGGTCCTATGTGTGATATATAGTGTGATACTGGTCCTGTGTGTGATATATAGCGTGATACTAGTCCTGTGTGTGATATATAGTGTGATGCTGGTCCTGTGTGTGATATATAGTGTGATACTAGTCCTGTGTGTGATATATAGTGTGATATTGGTCCTGTGTGTGATATATAGTGTGATACTGGTCCTATGTGTGATATATAGTGTGATACTGGTCCTGTGTGTGATATATAGTGTGATACTGGTCCTGTGTGTGATATATATATAGTGTGATACTGGTCCTGTGTGTGATATATAGTATGACGCTGGCCCTGTGTGTGATATATAGTGTGATGCTGGTCCTGTTTGTGATATATATAGTGTGATACTGGTCCTGTGTGTGATATATAGTGTGATAATGGTCCTGTGTTTGATATATAGTGTAATACTGGTCCTGTGTGTGATATATAGTGTGATACTGGTCCTGTGTGTGATATATAGCGTGATACTGGTCCTTTGTGTTATATATATAGGGTGATACTGGTCCTGTGTGTGATATATAGCATGAAACTGGTCCTGTGTGTGATATATAGTGTGATACTGGTCCTGTGTGCTATATATAGTGTGATACTGGTCCTGTGTGTGATATATAGTGTGATACTGGTCCTGTGTGTGATATGTAGTGTGATACTGGTCCTGTGTGTGATATATAGTGTGATACTGGTCCTGTGCTTGAAATATAGTGTGATACTGATCCTGTGTGTGATATATAGTGTGATACTGGTCCTGTGTGTGATATATAGTGTGATGCTGGTCCTGTGTGTGATATATAGTGTGATACTGGTCCTGTGTGATATATAGTGTGATGCTGGTCCTGTGTGTGATATATAGTGTGATACTGGTCCTGTGTGGGATATATAGTGTGATACTGGTCCTTTGTGTTATATATAGCGTGATGCTGGTCCTGTGTGTGATATATAGTGTGATACTGGTCCTGTGTGTGATGTATAGCATGATACTGATCCTGTGTGTGATATATAGTGTGATACTGGTCCTGTGTGTGATATATAGTGTGATACTCGTCCTGTGTGTGATATATAGTGTGATGCTTGTCTTGTGTGTGATATATAGTGTGATACTGGTCTTGTGTGTGATATATAGCGTGATACTGGTCGTGTGTGTGATATATAGCGTAATACTGGTTCTGTGTGTGATATATAGTGTGATACTGGTCCTGTGTGTGTGTGATATATAGCGTGATACTGGTCCTATGTGTGATATATAGTGTGGTGCTGGTCCTGTGTGTGATATATAGTGTGATGCTGGTCCTGTGTGTGATATATAGTGTGATACTGGTGCTGTGTGTAATATATGGCGTGATACTGGTCCTGTATGTGATATATAGTGTGATACTGGTCCTGTGTGTGTGATATATAGTGTGATACTGGTCCTGTGTGTGTGATATATAGTGTGATGCTGGTCCTGTGTGTGATATATAGTGTGATGCTGGTCCTGTGTGTAATATATAGTGTGATACTGGTCCTGTGTGTGATATATAGTGTGATACTGGTCCTGTGCTTGATATATAGTGTGATACTGATCCTGTGTGTGATATATAGTGTGATACTGGTCCTGTGTGTGATATATAGCGTGATACTGTTCCTGTGTGTGATATATAGTGTGATTCTGGTCCTGTGTGTGATATATAGTGTGATACTGGTCCTGTGTGTGCAATATAGTGTGATACTGGTCCTGTGTGTGCTATATAGTGTGATACTGGTCCTGTGTGTGATATATAGCGTGATACTGGTCCTATGTGTGATATATAGTGTGATACTGGTCCTGTGTGTGATATATAGCGTGATACTAGTCCTGTGTGTGATATATAGTGTGATGCTGGTCCTGTGTGTGATATATAGTGTGATGCTGGTCCTGCGTGTGATATATAGTGTGTTGCTGGTCCTGTGTGTGATATATAGTGTGATACTAGTCCTGTGTGTGATATATAGCGTAATACTGGTTCTGTGTGTGATATATAGTGTGATACTGGTCCTGTGTGTGTGTGATATATAGCGTGATACTGGTCCTATGTGTGATATATAGTGTGGTGCTGGTCCTGTGTGTGATATATAGTGTGATGCTGGTCCTGTGTGTGATATATAGTGTGATACTGGTGCTGTGTGTAATATATGGCGTGATACTGGTCCTGTATGTGATATATAGTGTGATACTGGTCCTGTGTGTGTGATATATAGTGTGATACTGGTCCTGTGTGTGTGATATATAGTGTGATACTGGTCCTGTGTGTGCAATATAGTGTGATACTGGTCCTGTGTGTGCTATATAGTGTGATACTGGTCCTGTGTGTGATATATAGCGTGATACTGGTCCTATGTGTGATATATAGTGTGATACTGGTCCTGTGTGTGATATATAGCGTGATACTAGTCCTGTGTGTGATATATAGTGTGATGCTGGTCCTGTGTGTGTGATATATAGTGTGATACTGGTCCTGTGTGTGTGATATATAGTGTGATACTGGTCCTGTGTGTGCAATATAGTGTGATACTGGTCCTGTGTGTGCTATATAGTGTGATACTGGTCCTGTGTGTGATATATAGCGTGATACTGGTCCTATGTGTGATATATAGTGTGATACTGGTCCTGTGTGTGATATATAGTGTGATACTGGTCCTGTGTGTGATATATAGTGTGATACTGGTCCTGTGTGTGATATATAGCGTGATACTAGTCCTGTGTGTGATATATAGTGTGATGCTGGTCCTGTGTGTGATATATAGTGTGATGCTGGTCCTGCGTGTGATATGTAGTGTGATGCTGGTCCTGTTTGTGATATATAGTGTGATACTAGTCCTGTGTGTGATATATAGTGTGATATTGGTCCTGTGTGTGATATATAGTGTGATACTGGTCCTATGTGTGATATATAGTGTGATACTGGTCCTGTGTGTGATATATAGTGTGATACTGGTCCTGTGTGTGATATATATATAGTGTGATACTGGTCCTGTGTGTGATATATAGTGTGACGCTGGTCCTGTGTGTGATATATAGTGTGATGCTGGTCCTGTTTGTGATATATATAGTGTGATACTGGTCCTGTGTGTGATATATAGTGTGATAATGGTCCTGTGTTTGATATATAGTGTAATACTGGTCCTGTGTGTGATATATAGTGTGATACTGGTCCTGTGTGTGATATATAGCGTGATACTGGTCCTTTGTGTGATATATATAGGGTGATACTGGTCCTGTGTGTGATATATAGCATGAAACTGGTCCTGTGTGTGATATATAGTGTGATACTGGTCCTGTGTGCTATATATAGTGTGATACTGGTCCTGTGTGTGATATATAGTGTGATACTGGTCCTGTGTGTGATATGTAGTGTGATACTGGTCCTATGTGTGATATATAATGTGATACTGGTCCTATGTGTGATATATAATGTGATACTGGTCCTGTGTGTGATATATAGTGTGATACTGGTCCTGTGCTTTAAATATAGTGTGATACTGATCCTGTGTGTGATATATAGTGTGATACTGGTCCTGTGTGTGATATATAATGTGATACTGGTCCTGTGTGTGATATATAGTGTGATACTGGTCCTGTGCTTTAAATATAGTGTGATACTGATCCTATGTGTGATATATAGTGTGATACTGGTCCTATGTGTGATATATAATGTGATACTGGTCCTGTGTGTGATATATAGTGTGATACTGGTCCTGTGCTTTAAATATAGTGTGATACTGATCCTGTGTGTGATATATAGTGTGATACTGGTCCTGTGTGTGATATATAGTGTGATGCTGGTCCTGTGTGTGATATATAGTGTGATACTGGTCCTGTGTGATATATAGTGTGATGCTGGTCCTGTGTGTGATATATAGTGTGATGCTGGTCCTGTGTGTAATATATAGTGTGATACTGGTCCTGTGCTTGATATATAGTGTGATACTGATCCTGTGTGTGATATATAGTGTGATACTGGTCCTGTGTGTGATATATAGCGTGATACTGTTCCTGTGTGTGATATATAGTGTGATTCTGGTCCTGTGTGTGATATATAGTGTGATACTGGTCCTGTGTGTGATATATAGTGTGATACTGGTCCTGTGTGTGATATATAGCGTGATACTGTTCCTGTGTGTGATATATAGTGTGATTCTGGTCCTGTGTGTGATATATAGTGTGATACTGGTCCTGTGTGTGATATATAGTGTGATACTGGTCCTGTGTGTGATATATAGTGTGATACTGGTCCTGTGTGTGATATATAGTGTGATACTGGTCCTGTGTGTGATATATAGTGTGATACTGGTCCTGTGTGTGATATATAGTGTGATACTGGTGCTGTGTGTGATATATAGTGTCATACTGGTCCTGTGTGTGATATATTGTGTGATACTGGTCCTGTGTGTGATATATAGTGTGATACTGGTCCTGTGTGTGATATATAGTGTGATACTGGTCCTGTGTGTGATATATAGTGTAATGCTGGTCCTGTGTGTGTTATATATAGTGTGATACTGGTGCTGTGTGTGATATATAGTGTGATTCTTGTCCTGTGTGTGATATATAGTGTGATACTGGTCCTGTGTGTGATATATAGTGTGATGCTGGTCCTGTGTGTGATATATAGTGTGATACTGGTCCTGTGTGGGATATATAGTGTGATACTGGTCCTGTGTGTGATATATAGCGTGATGCTGGTCCTGTGTGTGATATATGGTGTGATACTGGTCCTGTGTGTGATGTATAGCGTGATACTGATCCTGTGTGTGATATATAGTGTGATACTGGTCCTGTGTGTGATATATAGTGTGATACTCATCCTGTGTGTGATATATAGTGTGATTCTTGTCTTGTGTGTGACATATAGTGTGATACTGGTCCTGTGTGTGATATATAGTGTGATACTGGTCCTGTGTGTGATATATAGTGTGATACTGGTCCTGTGTGTGATATATAGTGTGATACTGGTCCTGTGTGTGATATATAGTGTCTTGTCCTGTGTGTTATATGTAGTGTGATGCTGGTCCTGTGTGTGATATATAGTGTGATACTGGTCCTGTGTGTGTGATATATAGTGTGATACTGGTCCTGTGTGTGATATGTAGTGTGATGCTGGTCCTGTTTGTGATATGTAGTGTGATACTGGTCCTGTGTGTGATATATAGTGTGATACTGATCTTGTGTGTGATATATAGTGTGATACTGGTCCTGTGTGTGATATATAGTGTGATACTGGTCCTGTGTGTGATATGTAGTGTGATGCTGGTCCTGTGTGTGATATATAGTGTGATACTGGTCCTGTGTGTGATATATAGTGTGATGCTGGTCCTGTGTGTGATATGTAGTGTGATGCTGGTCCTGTGTGTGATATATAGTGTGATGCTGGTCCTGTGTGTGATATATAGTGTGATACTGGTCCTGTGTGTGATATATAGTGTGATACTGGTCCTGTGTGTGATATGTAGTGTGATACTGGTCCTGTGTGTAATATATAGTGTAATACTGGTCCTGTGTGTGATATATAGTGTGATACTGGTCCAGTGTGTGCTATATAGTGTGATACTGGTCCTGTGTCTGATATATAGCGTGATACTGGTCTTGTGTGTGATATGTAGTGTGATGCTGGTCCTGTGTGTGATATATAGTGTGATGCTGGTCCTGTGTGTGATATATAGTGTGATACTGGTCCTGTGTGTGATATGTAGTGTGATACTGGTCCTGTGTGTGATATATAGTGTGATGCTGGTCCTGTGTGTGATATATAGTGTGATACTGGTCCTGTGTGTGATATGTAGTGTGATACTGGTCCTGTGTGTAATATATAGTGTAATACTGGTCCTGTGTGTGCTATATAGTGTGATACTGGTCCTGTGTGTGATATATAGCGTGATACTGGTCCTATGTGTGATATATAGTGTGATACTGGTCCTGTGTGTGATATATAGTGTGATACTGGTCCTGTGTGTGATATATAGTGTGATACTGGTCCTGTGTGTGATATATAGCGTGATACTAGTCCTGTGTGTGATATATAGTGTGATGCTGGTCCTGTGTGTGATATATAGTGTGATGCTGGTCCTGCGTGTGATATGTAGTGTGATGCTGGTCCTGTTTGTGATATATAGTGTGATACTAGTCCTGTGTGTGATATATAGTGTGATATTGGTCCTGTGTGTGATATATAGTGTGATACTGGTCCTATGTGTGATATATAGTGTGATACTGGTCCTGTGTGTGATATATAGTGTGATACTGGTCCTGTGTGTGATATATATATAGTGTGATACTGGTCCTGTGTGTGATATATAGTGTGACGCTGGTCCTGTGTGTGATATATAGTGTGATGCTGGTCCTGTTTGTGATATATATAGTGTGATACTGGTCCTGTGTGTGATATATAGTGTGATAATGGTCCTGTGTTTGATATATAGTGTAATACTGGTCCTGTGTGTGATATATAGTGTGATACTGGTCCTGTGTGTGATATATAGCGTGATACTGGTCCTTTGTGTGATATATATAGGGTGATACTGGTCCTGTGTGTGATATATAGCATGAAACTGGTCCTGTGTGTGATATATAGTGTGATACTGGTCCTGTGTGCTATATATAGTGTGATACTGGTCCTGTGTGTGATATATAGTGTGATACTGGTCCTGTGTGTGATATGTAGTGTGATACTGGTCCTGTGTGTGATATATAGTGTGATACTGGTCCTGTGCTTTAAATATAGTGTGATACTGATCCTGTGTGTGATATATAGTGTGATACTGGTCCTGTGTGTGATATATAGTGTGATGCTGGTCCTGTGTGTGATATATAGTGTGATACTGGTCCTGTGTGATATATAGTGTGATGCTGGTCCTGTGTGTGATATATAGTGTGATGCTGGTCCTGTGTGTAATATATAGTGTGATACTGGTCCTGTGCTTGATATATAGTGTGATACTGATCCTGTGTGTGATATATAGTGTGATACTGGTCCTGTGTGTGATATATAGCGTGATACTGTTCCTGTGTGTGATATATAGTGTGATTCTGGTCCTGTGTGTGATATATAGTGTGATACTGGTCCTGTGTGTGATATATAGTGTGATACTGGTCCTGTGTGTGATATATAGCGTGATACTGTTCCTGTGTGTGATATATAGTGTGATTCTGGTCCTGTGTGTGATATATAGTGTGATACTGGTCCTGTGTGTGATATATAGTGTGATACTGGTCCTGTGTGTGATATATAGTGTGATACTGGTCCTGTGTGTGATATATAGTGTGATACTGGTCCTGTGTGTGATATATAGTGTGATACTGGTCCTGTGTGTGATATATAGTGTGATACTGGTGCTGTGTGTGATATATAGTGTCATACTGGTCCTGTGTGTGATATATTGTGTGATACTGGTCCTGTGTGTGATATATAGTGTGATACTGGTCCTGTGTGTGATATATAGTGTGATACTGGTCCTGTGTGTGATGTATAGTGTAATGCTGGTCCTGTGTGTGTTATATATAGTGTGATACTGGTGCTGTGTGTGATATATAGTGTGATTCTTGTCCTGTGTGTGATATATAGTGTGATACTGGTCCTGTGTGTGATATATAGTGTGATGCTGGTCCTGTGTGTGATATATAGTGTGATACTGGTCCTGTGTGGGATATATAGTGTGATACTGGTCCTGTGTGTGATATATAGCGTGATGCTGGTCCTGTGTGTGATATATGGTGTGATACTGGTCCTGTGTGTGATGTATAGCGTGATACTGATCCTGTGTGTGATATATAGTGTGATACTGGTCCTGTGTGTGATATATAGTGTGATACTCATCCTGTGTGTGATATATAGTGTGATTCTTGTCTTGTGTGTGACATATAGTGTGATACTGGTCCTGTGTGTGATATATAGTGTGATACTGGTCCTGTGTGTGATATATAGTGTGATACTGGTCCTGTGTGTGATATATAGTGTGATACTGGTCCTGTGTGTGATATATAGTGTCTTGTCCTGTGTGTTATATGTAGTGTGATGCTGGTCCTGTGTGTGATATATAGTGTGATACTGGTCCTGTGTGTGTGATATATAGTGTGATACTGGTCCTGTGTGTGATATGTAGTGTGATGCTGGTCCTGTTTGTGATATGTAGTGTGATACTGGTCCTGTGTGTGATATATAGTGTGATACTGATCTTGTGTGTGATATATAGTGTGATACTGGTCCTGTGTGTGATATATAGTGTGATACTGGTCCTGTGTGTGATATGTAGTGTGATGCTGGTCCTGTGTGTGATATATAGTGTGATACTGGTCCTGTGTGTGATATATAGTGTGATGCTGGTCCTGTGTGTGATATGTAGTGTGATGCTGGTCCTGTGTGTGATATATAGTGTGATGCTGGTCCTGTGTGTGATATATAGTGTGATACTGGTCCTGTGTGTGATATATAGTGTGATACTGGTCCTGTGTGTGATATGTAGTGTGATACTGGTCCTGTGTGTAATATATAGTGTAATACTGGTCCTGTGTGTGATATATAGTGTGATACTGGTCCAGTGTGTGCTATATAGTGTGATACTGGTCCTGTGTCTGATATATAGCGTGATACTGGTCTTGTGTGTGATATGTAGTGTGATGCTGGTCCTGTGTGTGATATATAGTGTGATGCTGGTCCTGTGTGTGATATATAGTGTGATACTGGTCCTGTGTGTGATATGTAGTGTGATACTGGTCCTGTGTGTGATATATAGTGTGATGCTGGTCCTGTGTGTGATATATAGTGTGATACTGGTCCTGTGTGTGATATGTAGTGTGATACTGGTCCTGTGTGTAATATATAGTGTAATACTGGTCCTGTGTGTGATATATAGTGTGATACTGGTCCTGTGTGTGATATATAGTGTAATGCTGGTCTTGTGTGTGATATGTAGTGTGATGCTGGTCCTGTGTCTGATATGTAGTGTGATACTGGTCCTGTGTGTACTATATAGTGTGATACTGGTCCTGTGTGTGATATGTAGTGTAATACTGGTCCTGTGTGTGTGATATATAGCATGATACTGGTCCTGTGTGTGATATATTGTGTGATACTGGTCCTGTGTGTGATATATAGCATGATGCTGGTCCTGTGTGTGATATATAGCATGATACTGGTCCTGTGTGTGATATATAGCATGATACTGGTGCTGTGTGTAATATATAGTGTGATACTGATCCTGTGTGTGATATATAGTGTGATACTGGTCCTGTGTGTGATATATAGCATGATACTGGTCATGTGTGTGTGATATATAGTGTGATGCTGGTCCTGTGTGTGATATATAGTGTGATGCTAGTCCTGTGTGTGATATGTAGTGTGATACTGGTCCAGTGTGTAATTTATAGTGTGATACTGGTCCTGTGTGTGATATATAGTATGATGCTGGTCCTGTGTGTGATATATAGTGTGATACTGGTCCTGTGTGTGATGCTGGTCCAGTGTGTGATATATAGTGTGATGCTGGTCCTGTGTGTGTGATATATAGTGTGATACTGGTCCTGTGTGTGATATATAGTGTGATACTGGTCCTGTGTGTGATATATAGTGTGATACTGGTCCTATGTGTGATATATAATGTGATACTGGTCCTGTGTGTGATATATAGTGTGATGCTGGTCCTGTGTGTGATATGTAGTGTGATGCTGGTCCTGTGTGTGATATATAGTGTGATACTGGTACTGTGTGTGATATGTAGTGTGATACTGGTCCTGTGTGTGATATATAGTGTGATACTGATTCTGTGTGTGAGATATATAGCGTAATACTGGTCCTGTGTGTGATATATAGCGTGATACTGGTACTGTGTGTGATATATAGTGTGATATATAGTGTGATGCTGGTCCTGTGTGTGATATATAGTGTGATACTGGTCCTGTGTGTGATATATAGTGTGATGCTGGTCCTGTGTGTGATATATAGTGTGATACTGGTCCTGTGTGTGATATATAGTGTGATACTGGTCCTGTGTGTGATATATAGTGTGATACTGGTCCTGTGTGTGATATATAGTGTGATACTGGTCCTATGTGTGATATATAATGTGATACTGGTCCTGTGTGTGATATATAGTGTGATGCTGGTCCTGTGTGTGATATGTAGTGTGATGCTGGTCCTGTGTGTGATATATAGTGTGATGCTGGTCCTGTGTGTGATATATAGTGTGATACTGGTCCTGTGTGTGATATATAGTGTGATACTGGTCCTGTGTGTGATATGTAGTGTGATACTGGTCCTGTGTGTAATATATAGTGTAATACTGGTCCTGTGTGTGATATATAGTGTGATACTGGTCCTGTGTGTGCTATATAGTGTGATACTGGTCCTGTGTCTGATATATAGCGTGATACTGGTCTTGTGTGTGATATGTAGTGTGATGCTGGTCCTGTGTGTGATATGTAGTGTGATGCTGGTCCTGTGTGTGATATATAGTGTGATACTGGTCCTGTGTGTGATATATAGCGTGATACTGGTCCTGTGTGTGATATATAGTGTGATACTGGTCCTGTGTGTGCTATATAGTGTGATACTGGTCCTGTGTGTGATATGTAGTGTGATACTGGTCCTGTGTGTGATATATTGTGTGATACTGGTCCTGTGTGTGATATATAGTGTGATGCTGGTCCTGTGTGTGATATATAGCATGATACTGGTCCTGTGTGTGATATATAGCATGATACTGGTCCTGTGTGTAATATATAGTGTGATACTGATCCTGTGTGTGATATATAGTGTGATACTGGTCCTGTGTGTGATATATAGTGTGATACTGGTCCTGTGTGTGATATGTAGTGTGATACTGGTCCTGTGTGTGATATATTGTGTGATACTGGTCCTGTGTGTGATATATAGCGTGATGCTGGTCCTGTGTGTGATATATAGCATGATACTGGTCCTGTGTGTGATATATAGCATGATACTGGTCGTGTGTGTAATATATAGTGTGATACTGATCCTGTGTGTGATATATAGTGTGATGCTGGTCCTGTGTGTGATATATAGTGTGATGCTGGTCCTGTGTGTGATATGTAGTGTGATACTGGTCCAGTGTGTAATATATAGTGTGATACTGGTCCTGTGTGTGATATATAGTGTGATACTGGTCCTGTGTGTGATATATAGTGTGATGCTGGTCCTGTGTGTGTGATATATAGTGTGATACTGGTCCTGTGTGTGATATATAGCATGATACTGGTCCTGTGTGTGATATATAGTGTGATACTGGTCCTGTGTGTGATATATGGCATGATACTGGTCCTGTGTGTGATATATAGTGTGATACTGGTCCTGTGTGTGATATATAGTGTGATACTGGTCCTGTGTGTGATATATAGTGTGATACTGGTCCTATGTGTGATATATAATTTGATACTGGTCCTATGTGTGATATATAATTTGATAATGGTCCTGTGTGTGATATATAGTGTGATGCTGGTCCTGTGTGTGATATGTAGTGTGATACTGGTCCTGTGTGTGATATATAGTGTGATACTGGTACTGTGTGTGATATGTAGTGTGATACTGGTCCTATGTGTGATATATAGTGTGATGCTGGTCCTGTGTGTGATATGTAGTGTGATACTGGTCCTGTGTGTGATATATAGTGTGATACTGATTCTGTGTGTGAGATATATAGTGTAATACTGGTCCTGTGTGTGATATATAGCGTGATACTGGTCCTGTGTGTGTGATGCTGGTCCTGTGTGTGTGATACTGGTCCTGTGTGTGATATATAGTGTCATGCTGGTCCTGTGTGTGTGATATATAGTGTGATACTGGTCCTGTGTGTGATATATAGTGTGATACTGGTCCTGTGTGTGATATATAGTGTGATACTGGTACTGTGTGTGATATATAATGTGATACTGGTCCTGTGTGTGATATATAGTGTGATACTGGTCCTGTGTGTGATATATAGTGTGATGCTGGTCCTGTGTGTGATATGTAGTGTGATACTGGTCCTGTGTGTGTGATGCTGGTCCTGTGTGTGATATATAGTGTCATGCTGGTCCTCTGTGTGTGATATATAGTGTGATACTGGTCCTGTGTGTGATATATAGTGTCATGCTGGTCCTGTGTGTGTGATATATAGTGTCATGCTGGTCCTGTGTGTGTGATATATAGTGTGATACTGATCCTGTGTGTGATATATAGTGTGATGCTGGTCCTGTGTGTGATATATAGTGTGATACTGGTACTGTGTGTGATATATAATGTGATACTGGTCCTGTGTGTGATATATAGTGTAATGCTGGTCCTGTGTGTTATATGTAGTGTGATACTGGTCCTGTGTGTGATATATAGTGTGATACTGGTCCTGTGTGTGATATATAGTGTGATACTGGTCCTGTATGTGATATATAGTGTGATTCTGGTCCTGTGTGTGATGCTGGTCCTGTGTGTGATATATAGTGTGATACTGGTCCTGTGTGTGATATATAGTGTGATACTGGTCCTGTGTGTGTGTGATATATAGTGTGATACTGGTCCTGTGTGTGATATATAGTGTGATACTGGTCCTGTGTGTGATATATAGTGTGATACTGGTCCTGTGTGTGATATATAGTGTGATACTGGTCCTGTGTGTGATATATAGTGTGATACTGGTTCTATGTGTGTGATATATAGTGTGATGCTGGTCCTGTGTGTGATATATAGTGTGATACTGGTACTGTGTGTGATATATAGTGTGATACTGGTCCTGTGTGTGATATATAGTGTGATACTGGTCCTGTGTGTGATATATAGTGTGATACTGGTCCTGTGTGTGATATATAGTGTGATACTGGTCCTGTGTGTGATATATAGTGTGATACTGGTCCTGTGTGTGATATGTAGTGTGATACTGGTCCTGTGTGTGATATATAGTGTGATACTGGTCCTGTGTGTGATATATAGTGTGATACTGGTCCTGTGTGTGATATATAGTGTGATACTGGTCCTGTGTGTGTAATATATAGTGTGATACTGGTCCTGTGTGTGATATATAGTGTGATACTGGTCCTGTGTGTGATATATAGTGTGATGCTGGTCCTGTGTGTGATATATAGTGTGATACTGGTCCTGTGTGTGATATATAGCGTGATACTGGTCCTGTGTGTGATATATAGTGTGATACTGGTCCTGTGTGTGATATATAGTGTGATACTGGTCCTGTGTGTGATATATAGTGTGATGCTGGTCCTGTGTGTGATATATAGTGTGATACTGGTCCTGTGTGTGCTATATAGTGTGATACTGGTCCTGTGTGTGATATATAGCATGATACTGGTCCTGTGTGTGATATATAGCATGATACTGGTCCTGTGTGTAATATATAGTGTGATGCTGGTCCTGTGTGTGATATATAGTGTGATACTGGTCCTGTGTGTGATATATAGTGTGATACTGGTCCTGTGTGTGATATATAGTGTGATACTGGTCCTGTGTGTGATATATAGTGTGATACTGGTCCTGTGTGTGATATATAGTGTGATGCTGGTCCTGTGTGTGATATATAGTGTGATACTGGTCCTGTGTGTGCTATATAGTGTGATACTGGTCCTGTGTGTGATATATAGTGTGATACTGGTCCTGTGTGTGATATATAGTGTGATACTGGTCCTGTGTGTGATATATAGTGTGATGCTGGTCCTGTGTGTGATATATAGTGTGATACTGGTCCTGTGTGTGATATATAGTGTGATACTGGTCCTGTGTGTGTGATATATAGTGTGATACTGGTCCTGTGTGTGATATATAGTGTGATACTGGTCCTGTGTGTGATATATAGTGTGATACTGGTCCTGTGTGTGATATATAGTGTGATACTGGTACTGTGTGTGATATATAATGTGATACTGGTCCTGTGTGTGATATAGTGTGATACTGGTCCTGTGTGTGATATGCAGTGTGATACTGGTCCTGTGTGTGATATGTAGTGTGATACTGGTCCTGTGTGTGATATGTAGTGTGATACTGGTCCTGTGTGTGATATGTAGTGTGATACTGGTCCTGTGTGTGATATGTAGTGTGATACTGGTCCTGTGTGTGATATGTAGTGTGATACTGGTCCTGTGTGTGATATGTAGTGTGATACTGGTCCTGTGTGTGATATATAGTGTGATACTGGTCCTGTGTGTGATATGTAGTGTGATACTGGTCCTGTGTGTGATATGTAGTGTGATACTGGTCCTGTGTGTGATATGTAGTGTGATACTGGTCCTGTGTGTGATATATAGTGTGATACTGGTCCTGTGTGTGATATATAGTGTGATACTGGTCCTGTGTGATATATAGTGTGATACTGGTCCTGTGTGTGTAATATATAGTGTGATACTGGTCCTGTGTGTGATATATAGTGTGATACTGGTCCTGTGTGTGTGTGTGATATATAGTGTGATACTGGTCCTGTGTGTGTGGAATATATAGTGTGATACTGGTCCTGTGTGTGCTATATAGTGTGATACTGGTCCTGTGTGTGTGTGATATATAGTGTGATACTGGTCCTGTGTGTGTGGAATATATAGTGTGATACTGGTCCTGAGTGTGCTATATAGTGTGATACTGGTCCTGTGTGTGATATATAGTGTGATACTGGTCCTGTGTGTGTGATATATAGTGTGATACTGGTCCTGTGTGTGATATATAGTGTGATACTGGTCCTGTGTGTGTGTGATATATAGTGTGATACTGGTCCTGTGTGTGTGGAATATATAGTGTGATACTGGTCCTGTGTGTGCTATATAGTGTGATACTGGTCCTGTGTGTGATATATAGTGTGATACTGGTCCTGTGTGTGTGATATATAGTGTGATACTGGTCCTGTGTGTGATATATAGTGTGATACTGGTCCTGTGTGTAATATATAGTGTAATACTGGTCCTGTGTGTGCTATATAGTGTGATACTGGTCCTGTGTGTGATATATAGTGTGATACTGGTCCTGTGTGTGTGATATATAGTGTGATACTGGTCCTGTGTGTGCTATATAGTGTGATACTGGTCCTGTGTGTGATATATAGTGTGATACTGGTCCTGTGTGTGTGATATATAGTGTGATACTGGTCCTGTGTGTGATATATAGTGTGATACTGGTCCTGTGTGTGTGTGATATATAGTGTGATACTGGTCCTGTGTGTGTGGAATATATAGTGTGATACTGGTCCTGTGTGTGCTATATAGTGTGATACTGGTCCTGTGTGTGTGTGATATATAGTGTGATACTGGTCCTGTGTGTGATATAATATAATAATAATAATCTTTATATAGCGCTAACATATTACGCAGCACTTTACAATTTAGAGGGAACATGAAACAAACAATATCAGACATTACATAGTGACAAAGTTCATTTACAATTCAAACCTGAGGAGTGAGGACCCTGATCACAAGAGCTTACAATCTATGAGGACATAAGGGAGACACAAAGTGTAATAGTGTTTGTTCTGTACTGGTCCTTTGTGTGTAATATATAGTGTGATACTGGTCCTGTGTGTGTGATGCTGGTCCAGTGTGTGTGATATTTACAGCTGCTTTTTGGCAATGCTACTTCTTAGTCAGCGACTAATCCTTACTCCTGTGTATTCTGCTCCGCTAACCTTGCAGCCACCTCTCTGTCTCGGCTTCTTAGACTTTCTGCCCTGTGTATTTGGTGAACGTGTCCAGTATGTCAGCGGGTGATGTCATTGCTTCTGCCAAAATGCAAGGTGAGATCCGTACCCATCATTACATGGGGAGGGAGTGACGTAAGATGCATGTGGCCCCCATGGACGCCTCTGGGACCAGTTAGTGTGTATTTTTGGACTTTTATAGCGTGTGAATTCTTATACAGATGGAGTGTCATTATTGTAACGCTGTATTGGCCGTTCAGTCGGAGCCGTTGTAACGACTGTTAGATTGTAGGATCAGTCAACAGGACCTGCGGATATAAAACATTATTAGTGGCTCTGTGTGATGTCTTATGAATGATGGGCCCGGGTCTTCCATTGCACCCACTTCATTGTGACCGTCTGATTGGCTCTGGGCAGTGGTCAGTCTGATGATGTCATTGCGCTCCCAGCTCCGCTTTCACAGGACATTGAACTGATGCCGAACGTGATTTCCCTTTAAGACTCAGATCTTAAATCTCCGTATGATGTCAGTGAATGGAAACTTATTTGTTTACATCCAGAGGCTTAAAACACCTCCTGGCCTAAAACTGCTCACCGCTGAGGGTTTGCTACAAAGGGATGCAGAGTAGACAATCTTCTGCGGGATAAGCAGCCCGGACTCCAGACTGATTTATCTTACCTGCACTGATACATTGTAACAAGCCATCAGGACAGGACACATCTGTTTTGGTGATGGGTTTAGCTCACAGAGGATTATACAGACTGGATACAATTTTAACAAACCCTCAGCTCTGAGAAGTGTTAGGCCAAGACAGGTTTTTAGCCTCTTGGTGTAAATGAGAATGTTCCCATTCACTAACAGCAAGCAGAGATGGTCACATCCAGTACTGAGATGATTTTGAACAGGGGGTTAAGCTTTATATAATTGTAGATATTTTATTTTTACATTTTTTTCTGACAGGAAAACCAGTTTATGCAGAAACCACCACAGCCCACGCCACCCTGAACGGTCTACACTACTACCACCAGGAATGGTCACATGCTGCGGCGTACGTCACTATCCCCCCACTTCGTCTAGACTCCAACACCCCCAATTACCTCATGAGTCTGCTGGCCAAGTAAGTGAGAAAGACGCCCCCCTCCTTACTCCAGACTAGGTACATTGTCAGAACAGCTGTAGTCCCCGGACTTGTTTTACGGGACTCCTGTCCTGGTGTGTCCTTCCCTTGTAAGCTCAGATGTTTGTGCTTTAGTTTTCTTCTGTCTTCAATTTCTGTCAGCAACCATTATCATCCATATTGGCTCTCATGAGGCAGGTTTTTCTGTCACCCGGTCACCCAGAGGCTCCTCCCCTTTAAACTCTCCTTGGCAATACATCAGTGGAAGAACCCTCCTCTCCCTGTGCAGAGACCTGCTTCATGCCTGTAGACTAGAATGTGGACTAGGACCTGTCGGGCAGATCGGGGCCTTCACCCTCATTTATAGCCTACATGGTTATGGGAAGTGTAGTCCAGCGGTGACATGAGTGAGGGAGGAAGTAGCTAGCTTCTCCTCCGACCTGGAAACGAATATAGCCGCAGATGGAGCATGAGTAGTTGGGATGGAGCAGATTAATTGTCCCCCTATCACACCCCGTGTAGGAACATTGTACGACTTTTATTGGTTACCATTTCGGTCAGTGACTAAGTTCCTGAAGCGGACGACTAGACGCGGGTTGTTTGATCTCGTATGATCGCACTGCCAAAAATGACGGAGGCCTAAGCCCGGACGCCTCTAGGGATAGTCACGTCATCACCATCGTCACCTTCATCTTTCCGGTAATGGGGAACGTGGACGTAACGTGTGGTTATGTTTTCCGCCAGTGACACGCTGAATGTTGTGGCCTCCGACCACCGAACCTTCACCACGAAACAGAAGGCAATGGGCAAAGACGACTTCACCAAAATACCACACGGCGTAGGAGGGGTGCAGGACCGCATGAGCGTCATCTGGGAAAGAGGAGTGGTGAGTCTACGTCGTTACGTGGCTGGCGGGAGGTCCGTTCCTGCGCCGTCATCTGTCGCAATCGTACGCAGTTAATAAAGATGTTGTTAATATCGGGATCATGTTCTTGTAAAGGTTTCGATCCGTGATCTGCATCCAGCTGGTGCGAAACTACAACTCCTAGCAATACGCTGTATTTCAATAGAACAGTGCCCCCCAGTGGCCGTATTATCATGAAGTAGCTGCGGTTACTGCTTTATTGCCATCTTGTGCTCGTTTTCGGTTAATGGCAGTCGGTGCAAGCAAACTCCCAGCATGCCCTGTTAGCTGAAGTGTTCACTGCATTCTGGTAGTTGTAGTTTTGGCACGTCCGGAGCACCGACTGCTGTAGTGCAGCAAAACAGTGCCCCCCGGTGGCCGTTATAACGATACATTGCTCACAGTGATGTTTGTACGTCCTGCAGGTGGGGGGTAAGATGGATGAGAACCGTTTTGTGGCGGTGACGAGCTCCAACGCAGCCAAGATTCACAACATGTACCCACGTAAAGGACGCATCATCCCCGGAGCCGACGCGGACGTGGTGGTCTGGGACCCTGAGGCTACAAGGTAAATGATAAGCCGATACGCTATCTGTCCGGACACTGGGTGCCCAGTATTGGTGTGCGGCAGCCACGAGGGGTGTATGGAGGTGACCGCTAACGGGAGTATTGAGTATATTGCACCACGGGCGCCATCGTAATAACTTTGCGCCATTTTGAAGCTGTACGTAGAGATACGTCTCCTCCACGTGTTTTATTTCTGTCCTCCAGGACGATCTCAGCCAACACCCAGGTCCAGTGCGGTGATGTCAACCTGTATGAGAACATGCGATGCCATGGGGTGCCCCTGGTCACCATCAGCCACGGCCACGTGGTCTACGAGAATGGGGTCTTCATGTGCGCTGAGGGCTCCGGATCCTTCTTCCCCATGAGGACTTACCCCGACTATTTATACAAGAAGATGATACAGAAGGAAAAGGTGATGTCAGGGGCCCCTGAATGTGGGGGTGCACAGGGGCCAGTACTTGAGGGGCTAAGAATGGGAGATAGATAGCGGGTCACTCGCAGGTCGTCCCATCACTTTTGGGGTCCTCATCCAGTCCCATGTTAAAAAAAAAGTCAACATTCTGTAACTAAAAGTTCTGCAACTTTCTAATAGACTTTCTGCATCAATTCCTCAGCCTTTTCAAGATCTCTACTTGCTGTCAGTGAATGTTAACATTCTCGTTTACATCCAGAGGCTGAAGACTGGCTTTTACAGAATACTTCTCACTGCTGATGGTCTGTTACAATTCTATCCAGTCTGGACAATCCTCCGTGACGTACACAGCCTGGGCTCCAGACTGATACATTTTACCTGCACTGATCCATTGTAACAAACTGTCAGGACAGAAGAGGTTTGTGCTGCTGTGCTGGGCTCACAGAGCTGGATGCACAGAGTATTTTTTTCTTTTTACATCCAGATGTTAAAAACCTCATTCTATGATAACACGTCTCACAGCTGAGGATTTGTAACCGTTTCATCTTAATCGTCAGACTTGTAAGAAATATACAGTTTTTTTTTTTATATTAGTTTCAATCTGAAAAGAGAAAGATAAATATAAATGATGTTAGAGTTCCTCTTTACAGCAGAGTTGTATTATATACCTTAGATATTGTAGTTGCTGAGGTTCACCATTAGGTGGCAGTAGTTGATTGTATGTATCCTATGTATTGGTGAATCTGCCCCATGCAGCGTCCTGATAATTCACCAACAATTTACGATACAATTCAGAAATCCTGACATCTGTGGGACCAACAACTTGCCGGATTACCAGATATTGTGAAGTATTGGACTTCTACACCGATCAGCCATAACATGAAATCAGTGACCGGGGAGTGGAAAACATTGATGATCTGGTTACATCTGACAAATTGTGATGTGTAGACGACTGGGCCAGTTCATCTCCACAACGGCCGGTCTTGTGGGGTATTCCCGTTCTTGTGGGGTATTCCCGTTCTTGTGGGGTATTCCCGTTCTTGTGGGGTGTTCCCATTCTTGTGGGGGGTTCCCGTTCTTGTTGGGGGTTCCCGTTCTTGTTGGGTGTTCCCGGTCTTGTGGTGTGTTCCCGTTCTTGTGGGCTGTTCCCGTTCTTGTGGGGTGTTCCCGTTCTTGTTGCGTGTTCCATTTCTTGTTGGGTGTTCCCGTTCTTGTGGGGTGTTCCCGTTCTTGTTTGGTGTTCCTGGTCTTGTTTGGTGTTCCCGTTCTTGTGGGGTATTCCTAGTCTTGTTGGGTGTTCCCAGTCTAGTTGGGTGTTCCCAGTCTTGTTGGGTGTTCCCGTTCTTGTTGGGTGTTCCCGTTCTTGTTGGGTGTTCCCGTTCTTGTTGGGTGTTCCCGTTCTTGTTGGGTGTTCCCGTCCTTGTTGGTTGTTCCCGGTCCTGTTTGGTGTTCCCGGTCCTGTTTGGTGTTCCCGGTCTTGTTTGGTGTTCCCGGTCTTGTTGGGTGTTCCCGGTCTTGTTGGGTGTTCTTGTTTGGTGTTCCCGGTCTTGTTTGGTGTTCCCGGTCTTGTTTGGTGCTCCCGGTCCTGTGGGGAGTTCCCGTTCTTGTGGGGTGTTCCCCGTCCTGTGGGGTGTTCCCGGTTCTGTGGGATGTTCCCATTCTTGTGGGGTGTTCCCGTTCTTGTGGGGTGTTCCCGTTCTTGTGGGGTGTTCCCGTTCTTGTTTGGTGTTCCCGGTCTTGTGGGGTGTTCCCGTTCTTGTGGGGTGTTCCCGTTCTTGTGGGGTGTTCCCGTTCTTGTGGGGTGTTCCCGTTCTTGTGGGGCGTTCCCGGTCTTGTTGGGTGTTGCCGTTCTTGTTTGGTGTTCCTGGTCTTGTTTGGTGTTCCCGGTCTTGTTGGGTTTTCCCGGTCTTGTTGGGTGTTCCCGTTCTTGTTGGGTGTTCCCGTTCTTGTTGGGTGTTCCCGTTCTTGTTGGGTGTTCCCGTTCTTGTTGGGATATTGTAGTTGCTGAGGTTCACCATTAGGTGGCAGTAGTTGATTGTATGTATCCTATGTATTGGTGAATCTGCCCCATGCAGCGTCCTGATAATTCACCAACAATTTACGATACAATTCAGAAATCCTGACATCTGTGGGACCAACAACTTGCCGGATTACCAGATATTGTGAAGTATTGGACTTCTACACCGATCAGCCATAACATGAAATCAGTGACCGGGGAGTGGAAAACATTGATGATCTGGTTACATCTGACAAATTGTGATGTGTAGACGACTGGGCCAGTTCATCTCCACAACGGCCGGTCTTGTGGGGTATTCCCGTTCTTGTGGGGTATTCCCGTTCTTGTGGGGTATTCCCGTTCTTGTGGGGTGTTCCCATTCTTGTGGGGGGTTCCCGTTCTTGTTGGGGGTTCCCGTTCTTGTTGGGTGTTCCCGGTCTTGTGGTGTGTTCCCGTTCTTGTGGGCTGTTCCCGTTCTTGTGGGGTGTTCCCGTTCTTGTTGCGTGTTCCATTTCTTGTTGGGTGTTCCCGTTCTTGTGGGGTGTTCCCGTTCTTGTGGGGTGTTCCCGTTCTTGTTTGGTGTTCCTGGTCTTGTTTGGTGTTCCCGTTCTTGTGGGGTATTCCTAGTCTTGTTGGGTGTTCCCAGTCTAGTTGGGTGTTCCCAGTCTTGTTGGGTGTTCCCGTTCTTGTTGGGTGTTCCCGTTCTTGTTGGGTGTTCCCGTTCTTGTTGGGTGTTCCCGTTCTTGTTGGGTGTTCCCGTCCTTGTTGGTTGTTCGCGGTCCTGTTTGGTGTTCTTGTTTGGTGTTCCCGGTCTTGTTTGGTGTTCCCGGTCTTGTTTGGTGCTCCCGGTCCTGTGGGGAGTTCCCGTTCTTGTGGGGTGTTCCCCGTCCTTTGGGGTGTTCCCGGTTCTGTGGGATGTTCCCATTCTTGTGGGGTGTTCCCGTTCTTGTGGGGTGTTCCCGTTCTTGTGGGGTGTTCCCGTTCTTGTTTGGTGTTCCCGGTCTTGTGGGGTGTTCCCGTTCTTGTGGGGTGTTCCCGTTCTTGTGGGGTGTTCCCGTTCTTGTGGGGTGTTCCCGTTCTTGTGGGGCGTTCCCGGTCTTGTTGGGTGTTGCCGTTCTTGTTTGGTGTTCCTGGTCTTGTTTGGTGTTCCCGGTCTTGTTGGGTTTTCCCGGTCTTGTTGGGTGTTCCCGTTCTTGTTTGGTGTTCTTGTTTGGTGTTGCCAGTCTTGTTTGGAGTTCCCGGCCTTGCGGGGTGTTCCCGGTCTTGTTTGGTGTCCCCGGTCTTTTAGGATGTTCCCGTTCTTGTTGGGTGTTTCCAGTCTTGTTGGGTGTTCCCGTTCTTGTTTGGTGTTCCCGTTCTTGTTTGGTGTTCCCGTTCTTGTTTGGTGTTCCCGTTCTTGTTTGGTGTTCCCGGTCTTGTTGGGTGTTCCCAGTCTTGTAGGATGTTCCCGGTCTTGTTTGGTGTTTCCGGCCTTGTGGGGTGTTTCCGGCCTTGTGGGGTGTTCCCGGTCCTGTGGGGTGTTCCCGGCCTTGTGGGGTGTTCCCGGCCTTGTGGTGTTTTTCCGGCCTTGTGTGGTTTTTCCGGCCTTGTGGGGTGTTCCCGGTCTTGTTGGGTGTTCCCGTTCTTGTTGGGTGTTCCCGTTCTTGTTGGTTGTTCGCGGTCCTGTTTGGTGTTCCCGGTCCTGTTTGGTGTTCCCGGTCTTGTTTGGTGTTCCCGGTCTTGTTGGGTGTTCCCGGTCTTGTTGGGTGTTCTTGTTTGGTGTTCCCGGTCTTGTTTGGTGTTCCCGGTCTTGTTTGGTGTTCCCGGTCCTGTGGGGAGTTCCCGTTCTTGTGGGGTGTTCCCGGTCCTGTGGGGTGTTCCCGGTTCTGTGGGATGTTCCCGTTCTTGTGGGGTGTTCCCGTTCTTGTGGGGTGTTCCCGTTCTTGTTTTGTGTTCCCGTTCTTGTGGGGTGTTCCCGTTCTTGTGGGGTGTTCCCGTTCTTGTGGTGTGTCCCCGTTCTTGTTGGGCGTTCCCGGTCTTGTTGAGTGTTGCCGTTCTTGTTTGGTGTTCCTGGTCTTGTTTGGTGTTCCCGGTCTTGTTGGGTTTTCCCGGTCTTGTTGGGTGTTCCCGTTCTTGTTTGGTGTTCTTGTTTGGTGTTCCCAGTCTTGTTTGGAGTTCCCGGCCTTGCGGGGTGTTCCCGGTCTTGTTTGGTGTCCCCGGTCTTTTAGGATGTTCCCGTTCTTGTTGGGTGTTTCCAGTCTTGTAGGATGTTCCCGGTCTTGTTTGGTGTTTCCGGCCTTGTGGGGTGTTCCCGGCCTTGTGGGGTGTTCCCAGTCCTGTGGGGTGTTCCCGGCCTTGTGGGGTGTTCCCGGCCTTGTGGGGTTTTTCCGGCCTTGTGGGGTTTTTCCGGCCTTGTGGGGTGTTCCCGGTCTTGTGGGGTGTTCCCGATCGTTTGGTGTTCCCGTTCTTGTGGGGTGGTCCCAGTCTTGTAGGATTTTCCCGGTCTTGTTTGGTGTTCCCGGTCCTGTGGGGTGTTCCCGGCCTTGTGGGGTGTTCCCGGTCCTGTGGGGTGTTCCCGGTCTTGTGGGGTGTTTCCGGCCTTGTGGGGTGTTCCCGGTATGCAGTGTTTAGTACCAACCAAAAGTGCTCCTAGGAAGAACAATTGGTGACCGGTGAGAAGGTCATGGACGCACAAGTCTCAATGATGTGCGGGGGAGGGGAGGCCAGCCCGTTTGGTCTGACCCCACAGAAGATCTACTGTACCACAAATTACTGGTAAAGTTACTGCTGACTATGATAGAAAGGTGTCAGAAAACGCAGAACGTCGCAGCTCGCTGAATATGAGGCCGTGTAGCTGCAGGCCGGTCAGAGCGCCCATGCCGACCCCAGTCCACTGCAGAAAGTGGCTACAATGGGCACGTGATGGTCAGAACTGGAGCAATGGAAGACGGCGCCCAGTATGATGAATCACGTGTTACATCATGTGGACGGCCGGGTGCTCGTGCGGCACTTACCTGGGGAAGAGATGGCAGCAGGATGCATTATGGGAAGAAGACAAGCCGGTGGGGGCAGGGTGATGATCTGGACAATGTTCTGCTGGGAAACCTTGTGTCCTGACATGTGGATATGACACGTCCCACCGACCTAAACATTGCTGCAGACAAGTACCCCCATCATGGCAGCGATATTACCTAATGGCAGCGCCCCCTGTCAGCAGGATAACGCCCCCGCCACACTGCAGGATAATGCCCCCGCCACACTGCAGGATAACGCCCCCGCCACACTGCAGACATTGTCCAGGACTGATGAGGAACATGACAAAGGCTTCAAGATGTCGTCTCCAAATTCTCCAGATCTTAATCCGATCGATCTTCTGTGGGGTGAGCTGGAGAAACGTCCGATCCCTGGAGGCCGCACCTCACACCTTACAGGAGCAGCGGGTATCGTCCGTACGGGCGGCACGAGGGCGACTACACAATATTAGGCAGGCAGTTGTAATGTTATGGCTGATCGGTGTGTATACATCATCTCTGGTCTCTCCAGCAGGGACGCTCGTCGCCCGTATACCGGTTCTTTGCTGTATCACATGGGGTAGCAGACGACCTCCTTCTATACAGAGGAACATCCCGTGTCATATACTTCTTTTATTCATTGGGAGCGTATGGCGAGGCGCCACTATTTGCCTATACCGTGTCATATGTCGGAGTCTTCCATCGGAGGTATCAGCCAGGACGTACAGATCTGATGGAAGGCTCAAGCGTGGTGTGAACAGCGCCTTAGGGGGAATTCAGACAGAACCGAATTGCTCTGGATTTTTGGTGACACATGCCACTATTTTTGCCACTATTTTTGAATTTTTCCTGGTTTATCATTGTGACGTTACATTTCTGTATTTTTTTTAGATATTGAGCCTAAAATGTGTGGACCGTACTCCATACCAGGGAGATGTGGCGGTTGTGGCGAATTCCGGTAAAAAAGAAACGGGAAGTCCCATGGCAGATACTCCAATCCGGCCATCAACTCGTCACGGCGGCATGAGGGATCTCCACGAGTCCAGCTTCAGCTTATCTGGTGAGCGTGCCCCCATCTCCCCCTCATTGAGCCGGTCTCTCTGCCCCGGTGATCCCTCAACCCGATGTCCAGTCCTACATGGGTCACCACAATGCTCAGTCATCTCCACCTTTTACACCTTTTCATTTTTTTGCTCCAATGTTCTGCACTGATTCAGGTAATAATATATTTATAGCAGAGGGAGCTCTGTTGTTCTCATATAGAGCTCCAAATCCCATATTTCCCTTCATGCAGCCACCACTAGGGGGAGCTCACTGCAGAAAACTATTGATATGCACAACCGTTAGGCCATGTTCACACGCTTACTAAAGAAAGTCTGACAATACGGGGCAGGTTTCAAGGAAAAACAGCTCCTGATTTTCAGACGTTTTTTAAGCAAACTAACGTTTCTCTCAACGTTTTTACGTCCGTTTTTGGAGCTGTTTTTCTATAGAGTCAATGAAAAACTGCTCCAAAAACGTCTCAAGAAGGGACATGCACTTCTTTTTACGGGGCGTCTTTGTACGTGCCGTTTTTTCAAAACGGCTGCGTAAAAAAACGCCCTGTCGGAACAGAACGACGTATTTCCCATTGAAATCAATGGGCAGATGTTTCTAGGCGTTCTGGCTCTGATTTCTCGGCCGTTTATCGCCCGTTTACGGTTAATTTTCTATTAACCCAAGAGAGCCTAGTTATATTTCTGGAATAATTTTGTTTCTTTTTTCGTTTTTTTGTATTTCATGTGAACATACCTTTAATATTTCTATTAGTAAATGAAGATATAACCTATACATTACTTATCCTGACTTACATCCTGCATTAGGCTGGATTCACACGAGCATGTTCGGTCCGTAAAATACGGAACGTATTTCGGCCGCAAATCCCGGACCGAACACTGCCGGGAGCCGAGCTCCTAGCATCATAGTTATGTACGACGCTAGGAGTCCCTGCCTCTCCGTGGAACTACTGTCCTGTACTGAAAACATGATTACATTACAGGACAGTTGTCCCGTAGCGAGGCAGGGACTCCTAGCGTCGTACATAACTATGATGCTAGGAGCCCGGCTCCCGGCAGTGTGTTCGGTCCGGGACTTGCGGCCGAAATACGTTCCGTATTTTACGGACCGAACATGCTCGTGTGAATCCAACCTTATACTCCAGAGCTGCACTCACTATTCTGCTGGTGGAGTCTCTGTGTACATAAATTACTTATCCTGTACTGATCCTGAGTTATATCCTGTATTATACTCCAGAGCTGCACTCACTATTCTGCTGGTGGAGTCACTGTGTACACACATTACATTACTTATCCTGTACTGATCCTAAGTTACATCCTGTATTATACTCCAGAGCTGCACTCACTATTCTGCTGGTGGAGTCACTGTGTACATACATTACATTACTTATCCTGTACTGATCCTGAGTTATATCCTGTATGATACTCCAGAGCTGTACTCACTATTCTGCTGGTGGTGTCACTGTGTACATACATTACTTATCCTGTACTGATCCTGAGTTATATCCTGTATTATACTCCAGAGCTGCACTCACTATTCTGCTGGTGGAGTCACTGTGTACATACATTACATTACTTATCCTGTACTGAGCCTGAGTTACACCCTGTATTATACTCCAGAGCTGCACTCACTATTCTGCTGGTGGTGTCACTGTGTACATACATTACTTATCCTGTACTGATCCTGAGTTATATCCTGTATTATACTCCAGAGCTGCACTCACTATTCTGCTGGTGGAGTCACTGTGTACATACATTACATTACTTATCCTATACTGATCCTGAGTTACATCCTGTATTATACTCCGGAGCTGCACTCACTATTCTGCTGGTGGTGTCACTGTGTACATACATTACTTATCCTGTACTGATCCTGAGTTACATCCTGTATTATACTCCAGAGCTGCACTCACTATTCTGTTGGTGGAGTCACTGTGTACATACATTACATTACTTATCCTGTACTGATCCTGAGTTATATCCTGTATTATACTCCAGAGCTGTACTCACTATTCTGCTGGTGGTGTCACTGTGTACATATATTACTTATCCTGTACTGATCCTGAGTTACATCCTGTATTATACTCCAGAGCTGCACTCACTATTCTGCTGGTGGAGTCACTGTGTACATACATTACATTACTTATCCTGTACTGATCCGGAGTTACATCCTATATTATACTCCAGAGCTGCACTCACTATTCTGCTGGTTCAGTCACTGTGTACATACATGACATTACTTATCCTGCACTGATCCTGAGTTACATCCTGTATTATACTCCAGAGCTGCACTCACTATTCTGCTGGTGGAGTCACTGTGTACATACATTACATTACTTATCCTGTACTGATCCTGAGTTACATCCTGTATTATACTCCAGAGCTGCACTCACTATTCTGCTGGTGGAGTCACTGTGTACATACATTACATTACTTATCCTGTACTGATCCTGAGTTATATCCTGTATTATACTCCAGAGCTGCACTCACTATTCTGCTGGTGGAGTCACTGTGTACATACATTACATTACTTATCCTGTACTGATCCTGAGTTATATCCTGTATTATACTCCAGAGCGGCACTCACTATTCTGCTGGTGGAGTCACTGTGTACATACATTACATTACTTATATTTATATGACTATTGGATCTTTATAACTTGTCGCTGTCTCCTACAGGTTCTCAGATTGACGACCATGTCCCAAAGCGAGCCTCAGCCAGAATCCTTGCCCCTCCTGGAGGAAGATCCAGTGGGATTTGGTAAACGGCATTGAGTTTCCCCCTCTCGGCCATGGAACCCCCTTCCTGCAGGAGATCAGCCCTTCTGCTCCATGTCAGTCACCCCATCACGTCAAATCTCACCTGTTATATGTCGAGAGAGGGGATCAACTGTGACTCTACATCGTCTGCCCGCCAACAACACAAGACCGCCGCGCCCGCAGCCGGGAGAATGTTTCACCTGCTCCTTAAGTTGGACACTCACGTGTGTCTTCGGCCCGGAGTCACCTGCCGCAATGTCTTAACCCTTTATGTAACGTAGCGTTAGCCGATGGTCTGTGCCGTGTGTGTATGGGAGATCCTATGACTGTGGATGGATGGAGCGGTCATTGCTGCTCTTCATAGAAAGGTGGGAAACATTGGGACCCTCCCAGGTGCACAAACAAACCCGCACGTTCCACACTATTCATGAAACTCTCTCATATAAAATAGAACCACTACTCTCACCCACATGTTTAGTGTACCGGTACCCCCTGCCGCAGCCCGGTATCCAGGGCACAAGATCGTGGAGGGCCTGGCACTTAGTTCTCCGATAACCCGATCCTGGTGGATTGTTTGTGGAAATGTCTCTGCAGGTACAGAAGAAATAGTGAAACGCGCTGTAGATGTTTCTTAGACGGGAGCAACAGAAAATTTCCAAGTGAAAGACTGTATTCATGTAATGTGTTTCGGAGCAGGACCTGCTCCTTCAGACTTGTGTCCTCCACTGAAACCCGTTAAAAAGTGTCACTTACAGGGGGTCACACTGTTTCTTCTGCATCTGCTCACCCACGTCCATGACCAATTCATCAGCACCGACCACCGGCGGGAGCTTCTCACCTATGACCTTAGTGACAGGCCCTCCACGTGGTGAGCAGTCAAGGTCGTTTATTGGTGAGAGGGTTTATTTTGTGTTTATGGACTACCGCAAGTAAAAATATATACCAGAAAAATTGGTCCGCTCACCACTCATTCGAAGTAAAGATGCCACATTCCATGATTATTCGGTGCACGGGCAAGAGAGCTACGTCGGGAGTAGGTAGAAATCCAAGGAAAAAAGTTAGAGGTCCAGCACACGATATGATGTGAAAAAATACAAAACGGTTTATTTAAGTTAAAATGAAAACAAGAAATTAAAAATCCCGGGAGAGAACGGCTACGCGTTTCTAATCTTTCTGTTCTTATGATTAAGAACTGAAAAGTTTGAAACGCGTAGGCGTTCTCTCCCGGGATTTTTTATTTCTTGTTTTCATTTTAACTTAAATAAACCGTTTTGTATTTTTTCACATCATATCGTGTGCTGGACCTCTAACTTTTTTTATGGACTACCGTCCGTCCTATAATTTACAGACGGAGGTTTTCTAACAAGTGGGAAATTCTTTTTGGGAAATCTCAGCTCCTTCCCCCGCTGTGCCCCATTTGTTCCACAGACCTCACACTAGGAACATTTTAGGCCCAATGTTCCCGATATAGAGAAGATGAAGGTATAGCCCACCCAATCACGAGTCTGTCAGGCCTGGTTTACACTGTGATGAGTTGGGGTAAGAATTTTTGGGTTCAGGTTCAGTGTTATAATCCTACGCCGTAACGCAATGTCTGTACCAGTGCCCACTAAACTATCGCTGTCCTGGAATGGAGGCAGCTTCAACATATCCACCCCCTGTAGCTACACCACTTGATCAGGTCAAGGGGACATCCCATTAGAACGAAGCGTACATAAAACGGGAGCTGCCCTCGGACCCTCGCTGTGCACTGACCATTATCGATCACTCTACAATCGGCCACTTGTGCAACGCCAGCTTGGAGGTGCCCAGGTGCTTATTGATTGTATTGTCTCCCATACTGGCCTTAGAATAGTCTACAATGCAAAAAAAAGAGGGCTCTCTAGGGCCACCCAGTGGCAGAGAGTGGTAATACACCAGTATATTTCACAACAAGGCCCGATAAGTGTTTTTAGATTGAAAATCCTACTTTCGTTTGGTTCTGGAATGGCTTCATCCGATTCTGTCTCATACGTCATAAATAAAGGGCTCCGTCATCCACATCATCCGCCTCACAGATATTCCAACAGCAATAACTTCCCCCTGAACTTTTTGACAGTAGGGAAGTCCCCCAACACCTCAGTTCCCTGGCTGGTGACTCAGGGGTTAATCATATATGCATGGCCCGTGCTGGCATCTATCCACACTTTGGCGCACTCTCAGGTCGGACACGCCGTGGACGTTGAATGACGTAGACGCAGCTTCTTGCCCTTGTTATAGCCCCCCGGCTCACAAGGTCTGTGGTTGTAGTGTCGTGATGAGATCCGCCATGATGGTCCCTCCATATCCGATACAATGTAACTGAATACTTGTTACATAATTATAACGTTTTAACTCTCGCCAGTCGTCGTTGTCTTGTCCTGTTGGTCGAGATTGTCATCACAATACACGTCCTGTTGGTCGTGATGTCATCACAATACACGTCCTGTTGGTCGTGATGTCATCACAATACACGTCCTGTTGGTCGTGATGTCATCACAATACACGTCCTGTTGGTCGTGATGTCATCACAATACACGTCCTGTCTCGGGCTGATTGGGTCTCTCCTACAGAATTGTTTTCTAAATTGGAATATCGCGTGTGTCCGGGTGGAGTCACCACGCTCCCAGCTCCTGGACGATAAGATGACAGTCGGAGTGATGCAGCTTGTTGCCTACCCAAAGTAAATTGGCCACATACCAAATTGTGCAGGTGTGGCGGTTCAGTGTGTAACCAGAGGGATCGGCTACGTCCTGAAAGGATTCTCTACAAAAACGGATGTCCATTTGTTGAATAGGGGAAGGATGCTCAAACAAGAAGCTGCATCTCCATTAGTGCCGGCAGTCCACGCTGAGATGAGTTGCTTGTCTGGGTGCAGTGACATCACAGTGACATCACTGCCGATAGACTTAACATTGCATTACTCCCATTCATGTTGTGATATCGCTGCCGAGTCTACGTAAATAATGGGACGGCAGCAGCTTCTGGGGCAGTGATTCCAGTATTAAAGCCTAAGACCCCATCTTATTGATAACGTACATAGAGGAAGGAAATCTATTATTACGTAGGTAGAGTAAGGATTCTCTGAGGTGGAGCATGGTGGGATGGATAACTGCAGGGGATTTGATTTGTTTTTCAAGAATTTAGTGTTCACTCGAAAGGATTCTCGAAGAAACTGTAGAGCTAGATCAGTGCTAGGAGGGATTCTTTACAGAAAATGTATTAGAGCAGTGATTAAGATGCATGATAGATCGCATGATAGGGCCGTAAGTTTCATGTAAGGGGATGGGGAAAGTCTGAGGTCGTTTGGGTGCGGATTTAAGGCGCACATAGAATATTTTTCACGTAAGTAAGGTAGAGCACTCAGCAGGCAGGGTCCATATGTGGCAGAGATACAGGCCCTGGCAGAGCCCGCTGGGACCGGTGGAGGTTGCCCGGCTTTGCGGTTGCAGTGTAGACGCCGCTGTGATAAATCTGCTGTGATTTGCTCCGGACTTTAGTGTGCGCGTTGGAGCTGTGGTGTTTCGTACATGTTGTAATAGGATCTTTTTTTTTTCTTTTTGTTACGGATCTTTATTCTGTACAGTTGAAGCTTTTATTTATTGACCGATGTTGTGATACCGGACGGGCACAGACCATATCACACGCGTTTTGGATCCGCAGCCCCCCCCCCCTTCCGCATTCACGCTTCTCCCTATCAATGTTACGGTGCTAAAAAAATAAATAAAAAAAGTTGCACTAATTTCACTTCACAGCCCCCTCCTCCACCTCTTGCATCCGTCTATGGCCTGTACTTTCCCATCTCTTGCCAGTTCATGAGCCACAGTGCCAATGCATTAATGTGCCGCCCTGTGGCTTGCAAAAACAGGGCGAAAAATTGTGGATTCTGGTCTAAGTTTTCATTAAAATGTTACGACTTCAATTGTGTCTTTTGTGTTCTTGTCTCTGGATCTGAATCCTACACAGAAGATGTCCACCCGGTATCTCTAGGAGAACCAACAGGTGATAATGACAAATATGGCCATGGACCGTCACATAAGGAGCGCACAACTTAAACCTCGGCCCACCGCAAAGAAGAGCCTTACCCCGTCGTAGCCCTGGACTCCATAAGCTGGGGCCCCCACCTTCCATGACCGCCCTCACCGAGTCCATGTGATCGACCTTCACCACTAGAGTAGTAGACAGCACTCACGTCTTAATGCAAAAAGTGTTGGCGGATAATATATCAGGGCCGGTTGGACGGAGAGCCTAGTTTGACTTGCACCACGCATAGTATTGTGACTTCGGCTTCGTATGTTGACCTTTTTGCACTATTTTTGACCGACCTCCGTGACTGCTCAGGCAAAACCACACGCCATGGGGTCTGCAGTATGTTTATACCCCACGAGCGAGGTCCTCGTATCATATCGCCACCAATGGAGTCCAGAGTCGTAATCCAGAGTTTCACTAGTCAACTAGACAGCGTCCCCACCCGATCTCTCAACTCCCACCCAATCACCGCCTTGTATTTTCCTGCCTTTCTACCCCTACCAAAAAACCTGGCTCCTAAGTAAACAAACGGTGAGCAACATCCCCACCCCCTACACCTTCCCTACCCAGACATCCATACCATGGGCCATTTTAGCCCAGTGCCTGGTCTACTGTATGTCTCCTAACTTACCCGCAAGTTTTAAGGCTGTCTGGCTCCCTTTAAGGCTCCTTAGGCTACATTCAGACGAGAGTGGGCAACCTCAGACGTGAAAAACAGTCGTTTTTCATGTCCGAGGTGCACCCGTGCGGGACGCGTTATCACGGATCCCACATAGACTAGAGTCTACAGAGGGTTGCATGAAACTTAAGAAAATAGGACATGTCCATTGAAACAACGGTCGTGTGAATGGCCCCATTGAAATACATAGGTCCGTGTGACGGATGACTTATACGCCCGTCTGAATGAGCCCTTAGGCCTCATGCACATGGCCGTGCCAATAATCACGGTCCGCGATTGTGGGTACAGCGGGCCGCATTTTCGTGCCGTGCTCTCATACATAGTATAGGAGCACGGCCCGTAAAATCCGAAAAGTAGGACATGCTCCATAATTCCCGGCACGGTTCTACGGCAGGGAATCCCGTAGCGATAAGGAAAGATGTCCGAAGGCCAATAGAACGTGGCGGGTCTGTAATTGCGGACAGTATTGCGGTCCGCAATTAGAGTTTTTTACGGTCGTGTGCATGGGGCCTTACTCAGAACCCCCCTTCCCTCCTTGCATTAGATTTTAGTTGGGAGATTGTAAATATCCTGAGGTCAAGTATAGAGTTTTGTAAAAAACTGTTTATTCCGAGTTTGTATATTGAAGGTTTCGTTGGTAACTGTGGATGTATAATCAAATTTTCTGTGGCTGATGGAATTGCAGCACAGGCAACGAGAGTGTCCGCATTTGTATGACCCTTTGATGCTGGAAAGGAAGTCTGTATTAGTTATAGGATGTTTTCTTACTCTACTGGGGGCCAGAATATTTTTTAGGGTTAGGGACCGTCTGAAAGTGATATTGGGTTTACATAATAATGTGTCTTTGAGGTACGGATCATTTTTAAGGATGTGCCAATGTTTGGAAAGAATATTCCTGATTGTTTTATTGCCCCTGTTGTAAGTGGTGATGAAGTTGAGATTGGAACTATTCGCACCCAATTTTGAAATCTTGACGGAGGGGTTTAGACAAGACATTTGAGTAAGCTCCGAAGCTTTTGATCGTGCGCCTTTTATGAGATTTGTTGGAAAACCTTTGTCTTTGAACCTTTTTTCAAGGACTGCGCATTCTTTGTTGAAGTCATTGTCAGTACTGCAATTTTTCCTGATCCTCCTGAATTGACCAAAAGGTATGTTTTTCAGCCAGGGGCGGTGGTGGGCACTTCTGAAGTCAATATAACTATTGACATCGACTAATTTAAAATGTGTTTTCGTTATAAATTCGTTGCTGACAATGTCGTATTTAATGGTCAGATCAAGATAATCTATGGATGTGGGAGAGAATGCATATGTGAATGCTAGGTCATAATTGTTTTTATTGAGGGTACCTGCCCCCTATGTATTTGTATTTTAACATGTTTTATTAGATCGTACATTTTGAACTTTGACCTGTTACTGTGCTTTCGCGGTTTTTTACCCAATCATCCAATCTGAACTGGCCCTATATAAACATGTCTCGTTTTTCTGTAACCCTATGCCTGATGAAAGCGCCAGTTCGGTGCTGAAACGCGTTGCGAATAAACAGTTTTTTACAAAACTCTATACTTGACCTCAGGATATTTACTTTGTCCACAAACAAGCAGCAGCGCCATTATAGATCCTTTGTTTTATCTGCATCTCTCGTACTCAAGCGGTCTCCTAGGCGACCGGCCCGGATCTGGCAGCAGCTACCCCGTGGACCCCGACGCTGAACTCTTTTAAACCACACGGTGAGCATATATATTTCCTCCTATTCTTACCTCATCTTCTTTGATCCATACCAAGTGGCGCCGTGGCTTTTTTCTCTTCATTCTAGTTGGGAGATTCAACAATCTCTATGGGTCCTGTCAGGCAGACCCCCAATGGAAATAACGATCTGACAGGTTGAATACAAGTATCCGGAGATAAGGGGTGTGAGGCGTGCCTGTTGGCCGCTTATCCGCTATTAAAATAACACGAGTGTGCATCCTAACGGGGTAGCTGCACGTGACATCTCTCGTCTAGAGATTAATTCAACTTTTAGATTTTGCTTTTTTGAATCTTTTGAATTATTTCTTTCACATGGAAACCACAATTTAGATCGTGTCTTTTTGCCCTTTTCTTTACTGCAGTGCTGTAAAGTTGTTACTGAATATCCTCTTTTTTTTTTGGCGTGACAATTTAGTGCGGTCTGTGGAAGGTCCCAGGTGGTGGTCGGCCGCCCTGAGGTCACGCGGTTAGGCTAGATGAACACGTAGCGGAAAAATCCACAACACGAGACCGCAGGTCAATTTCCGCCCCGGGCCTGTTGTTTATTCAAACCTCTATATGGCTGGGACTGTATTATGCTGCGGAGTTTCCATCTGATAATCCGGAGGGTAAATCCTTTCCGCCACGTGTGACTTGCGGGGCTGGTACATTAATTCCGCACATAATGTAATACTGACGCTTTGTTCCGGCCAAGCCTTTTTTTTTCCACTTTCTTTTCGGGACGCGGTAATTGGTAAATGATTGAGAGCAGCAGCAGAATGTCTGTCAGATCGTCAGCGTACGACGGTGTTTATAACTCGCCTGTCTAAGCTGCAGCAGTCGTCTCATTGTGGCAGTAGATGAAGTAGTGACGTGTCCCGAAAACCAAGAGTCGAGTTTACCAGGCGCAGGTGTCCGAAATTCACTAATCTAGGAATAATTATTCTTTATGTATTTAAGTCAACCCCACCTGCTGGGCTGAAGACTCAGAAGACATGGCAGCTCGGGTGAGTGCCGGGCCGGTGCTTCCTCCTGTCCTCGGATGATCTTGTCCATCCGCAATTTGTAATACTCAACAGTATCCAGGAGGACAAGGTAGGACCTCCGACTTCTCACCGTAATTCTTCCTTCAGGAGCGTGTAGTACTTGTTAAATACATGGGGTCAGGGTGTTCCTCTTCTCCAATCCCACGGACCTGTGTATTTCAATGGGGCCGTCCACACGCCCGTTGTTCCAACGGACTATGTGAAGGGTCCGTTGAAAAATAGAACACGTCCTATTTTGTTCCGTTTTCACGGATCCCTCCATAGACTCAAGTCTATCGGGATCCATGAAAACTGAACCCGCACCGGAGGCACCTCGGACGTGAAAAACATCACCATTTTTACGTCCGAGTTTCCCTACATTCGTGTGAATCTAGACTGACGCCCGAATTGGTTTCCCAAAAGTAAGGTAGTCTGGAGTCCGGCTAAGGTCAAGGCCAGCTTTACTTCTGGAAACGATTCTCTTCATCTTCCATCCTCTCAAGGGGTTGTGTCGTACAGTCTCCGGGTTTATGGCCATTTTTGGGGAATGTGTCTCCTCTTCTGCCATAGTATCATGACCTCTTATATATGACTGCCACGACGGTAGGACTGACGACCCAAAATTTTGAACCAATGATAGCATGGACATGGTAGTCGCAACGGAAGAACTAACTCCGAGGTGTAGAGATATGGACGGATGAGGAGGGCTTGGTTGTAAACAGTCCATATCAGAATCCACCTCTTCCTAAGGCGCAAGACCCACGCTACCATTCGGAGGACCTTCTGAGTAATAACGGACCTGCAGACAAATGGCTGATCTGTGGTTGGCAAAATTCCAAAAACATAAAATGTGTGACAAAATGAATAAAAAAATAACTCCGTCTGTTAATGAGGAGTCCTTCGGGTACAGCAAGGACCAATCATTTTTTACAAAATGTGTCCAATAGTGGCGCGTAGAGAATAAAAGAGTGAGTACCCGACTAAAGCCGTGGAGTAAAGAAAGATACAAGTAAGTAAGCAAAAAGTACAAGGACCTAGAAAAAGTACAATAAAATGGGGAAGCGGCAAAACGCAGCGCGACCGTGAACTGTCATGGGGTAAGACGTAACTTACGATGATCAAGAGTGAAGGAGGAGACAGCCGGACAGTGACCCAAAGGAGTGTTGAGGAAATAATAAACAGCACATGGGCGATGTAAGCAGCGAGCCCGGGGCCGTCACAGTCCCAACTGGAGGATCATTGTGATCGGCTGCCGGGATGCAAACAATCCATAAAGAAAAGAACGTAAACCCCTCGTAATTACAACATACGGTTTTCAGAAAATGGAAAAAACAGAAAAACGTTGGACTTGCTGGGATAATTGCATACCGTGGCTGTTCCAGCGCCGCCTCTTTCCGGGTCTCCTGCTAGTCCTGGGGACCCGGATCCTAATTATAGAGTTCAGGGGTTTCAGCCACAACCATTTCAGGTGCATAAAATGATGTCATCTCCATAGACAAGCATTACTAGTAGTAAGGGTGGTGCTGATGAGCTCAGCGACTCTACACGTACTATCATAGGATGCCAGCCTTACCACAAGTCAGTGGGTGACATTTCTGATCTGCTAGATCTGCCCTGGTCACCTGTAAGGCTTCATTCAGACGAACAGGAATTACGTCCGTGCAACGCGCGTGATTTTCACGCGCGTCGCACGGACCTATATTAGTCTATGGGGCCGTGCGGACATGTGTGTGATTTTGACTCAGCGTGAGTCCGCTGAAAAAAAGTCACGACATGTCCGTTCTTTCGGCGTTTTGCGTGAATCACGCACCCATTGAAGTCAATGGGTGCGTGAAAACCATGCATGCCGCACGGAAGCACTTCCGTGCGAACTGCGTGATTCGCGCAACAGCTGTCAAAAGGATGAATGTAAACAGAAAAGCACCACGTGCTTTTCTGTTTACAAACATCCAAATGGAGTGTCATAATGATGGCGGCTGCGCGAAAAGCACGCAGCCGCGCATCATACGCTGCTGCCACACGGAGCTGGTAAGTGGTTCTTGCGCACGCAAAACGCGGCGTTTTTGCGTGCGCTAAAAAGCCACGCTCGTGTGAATCAGGCCTAAGTGTTATTATCTGCCCCAGTCACCTGTAAGTGTTATAATTATATGCTAGTTTGGCCCAGATCACCTGTGTTATTATTATCTGCTTGATCTGCCCCAGTCACCTGTTACTGCTATCTGCTAGATCTTCCCCGGTCCCCTGTAAGTGCTATTATTATCTGCTAGATCTGCACCAGTCATCTGTAAGTGTTATTATTATCTGCTAGATCTGCCCAGTCACCTGTAAGTGTTATTATTATCTGCTAGATCTGCCCCAGTCACCTGTAAGTGTTATAATTATATGCTAGTTTTGCCCTGATCACCTGTGTTATTATCTGTTAGATCTGCCCCAGTCACTTGTTACTGCTATCTGCTAGATCTGCGCCGGTCACCTGTAAGTGTAATTATTATCTGCTAGATCTGCACCCGTCACCTGTAAGTGTTATTATCTGCTAGATCTGCCCCAGTCACCTTTAAGTGTTATAATTATATGCTAGTTTTGCCCTGATCACCTGTGTTATTATTATCTGCTAGATCTACCCTAGTCGTCTGTAAGTGTTATAATTATCTGCTAGATCTCCCCAGTCACCTGTAAGTGTTATTATTATCCGATAGAACTTCCCTGGTCACCTGTAAGTGTTATTATTATCTGATAGATATCCCCCGGGGTCACCTGTAAGTGTTATTATTATCTACTAGATCTGCCCTGTCACCTGTAAGTGTTATTATTATCTTCTAGATCGACCTCAGTCACCTGAAGTGTTATTACCTGCTAGGTCTGCCCTAGTCACCTGTTTTATAATTATCTGCTAGTTTTGCCCCGATCACCTGTGTTATTATTATCTGCTAGATCTGCCCCGGTCACCTGTAAGTGTTATTATTATCTGCTAAATCTGCCCCTTCACCTGGGTTATTATCTGCTAGGTCTGCCCTAGTCACCTGTAAGGGCTCTTATTATTTGCTAGATCTGTCCAGTCACCTGTAAGTTTTATTATTATCTGCTAGATCTGCCCCGGTCACCTGTAAGGGCTCTTATTATTCGCTAGATCTGACCGTTCACCTGTAAGTGTTATTATTATCTGCTAGATCTGCCCCGGTCACCTGTAAGTGTTATTATTATCTGCTAGATTTGCACTGGTCACCTGTAAGTGTTATTATAATCTGCTAGATCTGCCCCGGTCACCTGTAAGTGTTATTATTATCTGCTAGATCTGCCCCGGTCACCTGTAAGTCTTATTATTATCTGCTAGGTCTGCCTGGTCACCTGTGTTATTATCTGTTAGATCTACATTAGTCATCTGTAAGTGTAATAATCTGCTAGATCTGTCCCGGTCACCTGTAAGTGCTAATATTATCTGCTAGATCTGTCCCGGTCACATGTGTTATTATTTGCTAGATCTGCCCTATCACCTGTAAGTGCTATTATTATCTGCTAGATCTGCCCCGGTCACCTGTAAGTGTTATTATTATCTGCTAGATCTGCCCTGGTCACCTGTAAGTGTTATTATCTGCTCGATCTGCCCCGGTCACCTGTAAGTGTTATTATTATCTGCTAGTGTTAAGGATCTGCCAGGCACAGCTTCTGTATCCACGCCCATAGGTAATCAGTCTGCACCTGCTTCTATGTCTGTGAGACTGACTCCATCTTCCACCACTCAGGATGGCAGGCTTAGGAGTGGGAGAGCCTATCACAGCCTGGCCAGACGGAGCTAGCTCCCGCCCTCTGCCTATTTATACCTGCCTTTCCTGTTCCTCCTTGCTTGTGATTCTTCTCTGTTGGTTTCCTGGCCCTGCTGCAGCTTCTTGTACTACTTGTCCCTGCTTCGTATTGACCCTGGCTTACTGACAACTCTTCTGCTCTGCGTTTGGTACCTCGTACACTCCTGGTTTGACTCGGCTTGTTCACTCCTCTCCTGCTCTACGTTTGGCACCTCGTACTCTCCTGGTTTGACTCGGCTCGTTTACTACTCTTGTTGCTCACGGTGTTGCCGTGGGCAACTGCCCCGTTTCCCTTTGTTCTGTGTTTCCTTGTCTGTTGTCTGTCGTGCACTTATTGAGTGTAGGGACCGTCGCCCAGTTGTACACCGTCGCCTAGGGCGGGTCGTTGCAAGTAGGCAGGGACTGAGTGGCGGGTAGATTAGGGCTCACTTGTCGGTTTCCCTATCCCTGTCATTACATAATCACAAGCCCATATACCTACTCTACCCTGGTCCCTCACACCTCTATGGACCCCCTTGAGACCCTGGTTCAGCAAATGCAGGGTCTCTCCCTACAGGTCCAGGCCCTGGCTCTGAGGGTCAACCAGCCTGATGCTACCATGGTAGTACCCCTCACCTCTTGAACCCCACCTCAAGTTGCCTGACCGGTTCTCAGGGGACCGGAAGACTTTTCTCTCCTTTCGGGAGAGTTCTAGGGTCTATTTTCGTTTAAAGCCCCACTCCTCAGGTTCTGACAGCCAGCGGGTGGGTATAATTATGTCCCGGCTCCAGGAAGGGCCCCAAGAATGGGCCTTCTCCTTGGCTCCTGACGCCCCTGAACTTTCCTCCGTTGATCTTTTCTTTTCTGCTCTCGGACTCATTTATGACGAGACTGACAGGACTGCCTTTGCCGAGAGTCAGCTGGTGACCTTACGTCAGGGTAAGAGACCTGTTGAGGAGTATTGCTCTGACTTTAGGAAGTGGTGCGTAGCCTCTCGGTGGAATGACCCTGCCTTAAGGTGCCAGTTTAGGTTGGGTCTGTCGAACGCCCTGAAAGACCTGCTAGTTAGCTATCAATCTTCAGACTCCCTAGACCAGGTTATGCCTTTAGCGGTACGACTTGACCGACGTCTCAGGGAACGACAACGTGAACGTTTATGTGTTTTCTCCTCTGACTCCCCCATGATGCCTCCCGAGGTTCCGTTGCTTCGTTCTTCCACGGAAGACTCGGAGGTACCTATGCAACTCGGGGCCTCCGTGTCCCCCCAACAACGTAGAGAGTTCTGCAGGAAGAATGGTCTCTGCTTCTATTGTGGGGATGACAAGCATCAAGTGAACACCTGTCCAAGGCGTAAGAATAAGCAGCCGGAAAACTTCTGCGCCTAAGTGATCATCGTGGAGGCCACTTGGGCGCACAGGTATTTCCCGTAAATATGAAACGTAATAAAATCTTGCTTCCCTTTCAGGTCTCTTTTGGTGGTAGGTCTGCTACCGGCAGTGCCTTTGTGGATTCAGGGTCGTCTGCTAATATCATGTCTGTGGAATTTGCTATGTCTCTAGCTATGCCTTTGATTGATTTGACTAAACCTGTCCCGGTAGTGGGTATCGACTCCACTCCTCTTGCTAATGGTTATTTTACTCAGCATACCCCTGTTTTTGAACTCCTTGTTGGCTCCATGCATTTGGAGCAGTACTCTGTACTGTTGATGCAGGGATTATCGTCCGATTTGGTTTTAGGCCTTCCCTGGTTGCAGTTGCATAATCCCACGTTTGACTGGAATACTGGGGATCTTACCAAATGGGGTAATGAATGCTTGACGTCATGTTTTTCTGTTAATTCTATTTCTCCCCCTGAGGAGGTGAACACGCTACCTGAGTTTGTTCAGGACTTCGCTGATGTTTTCTCTTAGGAGGCCTCCGAAGTGTTACCTCCTCATAGAGAATACGATTGTGCTATCGATTTGGTACCAGGAGCTAAGCTCCATAAGGGTAGGATATTTAATCTCTCTTGTCCCGAACGTGAAGCCATGAGAGAGTATATCCAGGAATGCCTGGCCAAGGGTTAGATTCGCCCCCTCTACTTCTCCGGTAGGTGCTGGCTTCTTCTTCGTAGGGAAGAAGGATGGTGGCCTTAGGCCATGCATTGACTACCGTAACTTGAATAAGGTCACTGTAAGGAACCAGTATCCCCTTCCTTTGATTCCTGATCTCTTTAATCAGGATCAGGGGGCCCAATGGTTCTCTAAGTTTGATCTTCGGGGAGCTTATAACCTTATCCGGATCAGAGAGGGGGATGAGTGGAAGACTGCGTTTAACACGCCCGAAGGTCATTTAGAATACCTCGTCATGCCCTTTGGGTTGTGTAATGCTCCCGCGGTCTTCCAGAATTTCATAAATGAGATTTTAAGAGACTACCTGGGGGTATTTCTTGTAGTGTACCTTGATGATATACTTGTCTTTTCCAAGGACTGGTCCTCCCACATTGAGCATGTCAGGAAGGTGCCCCAGGCCCTCCGTGAAAACAAACTGTTTGCGAAGACCGAAAAATGTGTGTTTGGGGTGCAGGAGATACAATTTTTGGGTCAAATCCTCACTCCTCATGAATTCCGCATGGACCTCGCCAAGGTCCAGGCTGTGGCGGAATGGGTCCAACCTGCCTCCCTGAAGGCGTTACAGTGTTTCTTGGGGTTCGCTAATTATTACAGGAGATTTATTGCTAACTTCTCGGTCATCGCTAAGTCTCTTACGGACCTCACTCGCAAGGGTGCTACCCTCCTCCACTGGCCTCCAGAGGCTGTCCAGGCTTTTGAGGTCCTTAAGAAGTGCTTTATCTCGGCCCCGGTGTTGTTTCAGCCCAACCAAATGGAGCCATTTATCGTGGAGGTTGACGCGTCCAAGGTGTGAGTGGGGGCTGTCTTGTCCCAGGGTACTAGGTCCCTCACCCATCTCCGTCCCTGTGCCTACTTCTCCAGGAAGTTTTCGCCCACTGAGAGTAACTATGATATTGGCAACCGCGAACTCTTAGCCATTAAATGGGCATTTGAAGAGTGGCGCCACTTCCTGGAGGGGGCTAGGCACCAGGTAACGGTCCTTACCGACCACAAGAATCTGGTTTTCCTAGAATCGGCCCGGAGGCTAAACCCGAGACAAGCTCGATGGGCGTTATTTTTTACCAGATTCAATTTTTTGGTTACCTATAGGGCTGGGTGTAAAAATATTAAGGCTGATGCACTGTCGCGTAGCTTCATGGCCAGCCCTCCTTCGGAGGAAGATCCTGCTTGTATTTTGCCTCCAGGTATAATCATTTCCTCTATTGAGTCTGATTTAGGGTATGTTCACACGTAGTCAACAAAAACGTCTGAAAATCCAGAGCTGTTTTCAAGGGAAAACAGACCCTGCTTTTCAGACGTTTTTTTACCAACTCGCATTTTTCGCGGCGTTTTTCGCGGCGTTTTTTACGTCCGTTTTTGGAGCTGTTTTCATTGGAGTCTATGAGAAAACAGCTCCAAAAACGTCCAAAGAAGTGTCCTGCACTTCTTTTGACGAGGCTGTATTTTTACGCGTCGGCGTTTGACAGCTGTCAAACGACGACGCGTAAATAACAGGTCGTCTGCACAGTACGTCGGCAAACCCATTCAAATGAATGGGCAGATGTTTGCCGACGTATTGGAGCCGTATTTTCAGACGTAAAACGAGGCATAATACGCCTCGTATACGTCTGAAATTTGGCCGTGTGAACATACCCTTAGTCTCTGAAATTGCTGCTGATCAAGGTTCAGCTCCCGGGAACCTTCCTGAGAACAAGCTGTTTGTTCCCTTGCAATTCCGGCTAAGGGTACTTAGGGAAAATCATGACTCCGCACTATCTGGTCATCCAGGCATCCTGGGTACCAAGTACCTCATTGCCAGAAACTATTGGTGGCCTGGGTTGCCTAAAGACGTTAAGGCCTACATCGCCGCTTGTGAGGTTTGTGCTAGATCCAAGACTCCCAGGTCCCGACCAGCGGGCTTACTACGTTCTTTGCCCATTCCCCAGAGACCTTGGACCCATATCTCCATGGATTTTATCACCGATTTGCCTCCATCTCAAGGCAAGTCGGTGGTGTGGGTTGTAGTAGACCGCTTCAGTAAGATGTGCCACTTTGTGCCCCTCAAAAAAACTATCCAATGCTAAGACGTTAGCTACCTTGTTTGTCAAACACATCCTGCGTCTCCATGGGCTCCCTGTCAATATTTGTGTCTTTGTTTTGGAGAGCCTTCTGTAAAAAGTTGGAGATTGATCTGTCCTTCTCCTCTGCCTTCCATCCTGAAACTAATGGCCAAACAGAGAGGACTAATCAGTCTCTAGAACAATATTTAAGGTGTTTTATCTCTGACTGTCAATATGATTGGGTCTCATTCATTCCCCTCGCCGAATTTTCCCTTAATAACCGGGTCAGTAACTCGTCAGGGGTCTCCCCCTTTTTCTGTAATTTTGGGTTTAATCCACGGTTCTCCTCCGTTTCACCTGGTAGTTCCAACAATCCTGAGGTAGAGGTCGTTCATCGGGAACTGTGCACAGTCTGGGCCCAGGTTCAGAAGAACCTAGAGGCGTCCCAGAGCATACAAAAAAATCAGGCAGATAGAAGACGTTCTGCTAACCCCTTGTTTATGGTCGGGGATCTGGTGTGGCTATCGTCAAAGAACTTGCGCCTTAAAGTCCCGTCCAAGAAATTTGCTCCCCGTTTTATAGGGCCGTACAAGGTCATTGAAGTCCTCAATCCTGTCTCCTTCCGACTGGAGTTGCCCCCATCTTTTCGAGTACACGACGTGTTTCATGCCTCCCTCCTTAAACGCTGCTCCCCGTCCTTGGCTCCCTCGAGGAAACCTCCTGTCCCCGTTCTCACCCCTGAGGGGGTAGAATTCGAGGTGGCGAAGATTGTGGACAGTAAGATGGTCCAAGGCTCCCTCCAGTACCTGGTCCATTGGAGAGGATACGGGCCTGAGGAGAGGACTTAGGTACCCGCCCGGGATGTTCACGCTGGGGTATTGGTCAGGAGGTTCCACCTTCGTTTCCCCAATAAACCAGGTCCATCTAGAAAGGGTCCGGTGGCCCCTCATAAAAGGGGGGGTACTGTAAAGGATCTGCCAGGCACAGCTTCTGTATCCACGCCCATAGGTAATCAGTCTGCACCTGCTTCTATGTCTGTGAGACTGACTCCATCTTCCACCACTCAGGATCGCAGGCTTAGGAGTGGGAGAGCCTATCACAGCCTGGCCAGACGGAGCTAGCTCCCGCCCTCTGTCTATTTATACCTGCCTTTCCTGTTCCTCCTTGCTTGTGATTCTTCTCTGTTGGTTTCCTGGCCCTGCTGCAGCTTCTTGTACTACTTGTCCCTGCTTCGTATTGACCCTGGCTTACTGACTACTCTTCTGCTCTGCGTTTGGTACCTCGTACACTCCTGGTTTGACTCGGCTTGTTCACTCCTCTCCTGCTCTACGTTTGGCACCTCGTACTCTCCTGGTTTGACTCGGCTCGTTTACTACTCTTGTTGCTCACGGTGTTGCCGTGGGCAACTGCCCCGTTTCCCTTTGTTTTGTGTTTCCTTGTCTGTTGTCTGTCGTGCACTTATTGAGTGTAGGGACCGTCGCCCAGTTGTACACCGTCACCTAGGGCGGGTCGTTGCAAGTAGGCAGGGACTGAGTGGCGGGTAGATTAGGGCTCACTTGTCGGTTTCCCTTTCCCTGTCATTACAGCTAGTTCTGCCCCGGTCACCTATAAGTGTTATTATTATCTGCTAGATCTGCCCCCGTCACTTGTACGTGTTATTATCTGCTAGATATGCCCCGGTCACCTGTGTTATTATTATCTGCTAGATCTGCCCCAGTCACCTGTAAGTGTTATTATCTGCTAGATCTGCACCGGTCACCCGTAAGTGTTAATATTTCTGCTAGATCTGCCCAAATCGCAAATTCTCTGTTAAATCACTGACTTCATAGATCCACACTGTACGGAAGTGACAATAGCACCAGAAATGTGCATATCGAGCTTCATGAAATTGGTTTCTATATTAGGTGCACATAAGACTAAGACATCCATGCATATTGCCATGTGTCCCTGGACTCTGGAGCAGCAGGTTCTCTTGAGGGATAAATCACGGCTCATTATCTGGCAGTCCGATGGAAGAATCTGGGTTTGGCGGCTGACAGTAGAACAATACCTACCTGAAGGCATAGTGCCTACTGTAAGGGTATGTGCACACGATAACGTCAATTACGGCTGAAATTACGGAGCTGTTTTCAGGAGAAAACAGCTCCTGCATTTCAGACGTAATTGCTCGTACTCGCGTTTTGCGAGGCGTCAATTACGGCCGTAGTTTGGAGCTGTTCTTTATTGGAATCAATGAAAAACTGCTACAATTACGTCCCAAGAAGTGTCCTGCACTTCTTTGATGAGGCTGTTAATTTACGCGCCGTCTTTTGACAGTGACGCGTAAAATGACAAGTTGTCGGCACAGAACATCGTAAGACCCCCATTGCAATGAATGGGCAGATGTTTGCCGACGTATTGGAGCCGTGTTTTCAGACGTAATTCGAGGCGTAAAACGCCTCCATTACGCCTGAAAATAGGTGGTGTGAACCCAGCCTCACATGTGGTAGAGGAGGGGTAACAGTCTGGGCTCTTCTCACAGTTTGGCCCCTTATTTCCAGTGAAGTGTTAACACCACAGAATACAAAGACATTTTACACAATTGTAGTTTCCAATTTTGTGGTAACAGTTTGGGGTTCGGCCCTTTCCTGTTCCATCGTGACTGCGCCCCTGTGCACACAGCGAGCTCCATAAAGACATGTGGTGAGAAGTTTAGGGTGAGGGACTCGAGTGGTTGCACAGAGACCGGACCTCAACCCCATCCAACATCTTTGGGATGACTTGAAACGCAGATTGGAAGCCAGACCTTCTCCCCAACATCAGTCCTGACCTCACAAATGGCAAAAATTCCCAATCACAGGCTGCAGCGGTCTCCTGGGATAAAACATCATCCCTGGGGGCCGGCCTGATAGCAGGTCGGCAATTGCTGCAGTCTTCCGCAGCGGATATTTCGGGCAAAAAATTGCATCCATAGTTTGGTTGATTTTCGTCCGGAATTCCCTGCGGCGCACAGGGCGGATACGCTGCGTGTTTTTACGCAGCATGTCCGCTTCGTGTGAACTCAGCCGTCCTCTCTAACCCGCACATGCGCAGTCCTGTGGTGGGTGATTAGGCCATAGCGAAGTTACGTCAAAGAGGAGGTGCCGCCATTTATGGCCTCTGATGTCAGCCACTCTCGGAGTCCTTCATAGTGATACAATGGCGGTTCGGCATCTGTGTGTAAATATTATCAGTCCATGATTGGTCAGCAAGGGTTTAACTGTTTCCGGCTCAGGATATTTTCGGGGCCAGACCCAGTTTAGCGGTTTCGAGTTTGCGTTAGTTTATCAGTTATACGTTTTTTATTTGTTGGGACATCGAGGTAATTTTGTAGACTTTTTTTTTTCAGTACCAATGAAGGTTTCTCTTTGTATCATTTTTATACACTTCATTTTTTCCTTTTTTTTAAAATATTTTTAGGCTTAAATTAAAAAAATAAAAAAAATATATATCTTTTTTTACACTCTAGTTAGTTTTTCTGGTAATCATATAGGTTGACCTTAGTGTTTGACTTTTTATTTGTGCTCATCATTGAATGACGATAATTTTGATATATCACATGCTTATTTCAGGGTAAGTGGATCAGCGCTAGCGTTATAAAAATTATTGTAGGGGCGATCTTTTTTTGGGGGGTATTTTATGTACGCTATTTTCGTTTTTTTTAAACTTTTTTATCATTATGGTGTTATGGCAAATGATCAGTTGGGTCTTGAAGGTCGTGTGTTGGAAGCAGGAAAAATGGGCAAGTGTAACAACGAGTGCCAATCAATGAGACAGCTCGCTGATTGGCGCTCGTTTGCTCCTTTCACAAGGAGCTTTGTTTTGGGACGAGTTCTCGTTACTCCGATCGTTTGTCCCAATACATTTTTATCATGTCGGCAGCGCGTCTCACTGCTTAACCCGGGAGATGTGCTGCCAACAACGTTCATCGGCTGATTGTTGCCCTGTTTCCCGATTATCTTCATCACTTCATCTACGTGCAGCATGATGACTGAGTACGGATTTGTCCATAGGCCGAATTCTCGTATAACAACCACACAAGTGAGTCTACCACTTCCACACCGATCTACATTGTCTACGGCCAACATCCACAAATCCCTGTTCCTGCTACCTCTGCTACATGATCGGGAACGAGCTTTCATCTAAACGCTCGTTTGCCCGATAACTGGCCCGTGTAAAAGGCCCTTTAAGATCTGAGTGACTTAAATAAAGGGCAAAATTCTTATGTCTAGACTGGGTCAGAGCATCTCCAAAACGTCCGTTCTTGTTGGGTGTTCCCGGTATGCAGTTGCATCTCCAAAACGGCCGGTCTTGTTGGGTGTTCCCGGTATGCAGTTGCATCTCCAAAATGGCCGGTCTTGTTGGGTGTTCCCGGTATGCAGTTGCATCTCCAAAACGACCGGTCTTGTTGGGTGTTCCCGGTATGCAGTTGCATCTAAAAAACGTCCGGTCTTGTTGGGTGTTCCCGGTATGCAGTTGCATCTCCAAAACGGCCGGTCTTGTTGGGTGTTCCCGGTATGCAGTTGCATCTCCAAAACGACCGGTCTTGTTGGCTGTTCCCGGTATGCAGTTGCATCTAAAAAACGTCCGGTCTTGTTGGGTGTTCCCGGTATGCAGTTGCATCTCCAAAACGGCCGGTCTTGTTGGGTGTTCCCGGTATGCAGTTGCATCTCCAAAACGGCCGGTCTTGTTGGGTGTTCCCGGTATGCATTTGTAAGAAATTACCAAAAGTGCTCCAAGGATGGACAACCAGTGACAGGGTCATTGGCGCCCAAGGCTCATTATTACGTGTGGTTGAGGAAAGGCTAGACCGTCTGTTCTGATTCCATAGAAGATCTACTCTACCACAAATGACTGATAAAGTTACTGCTGGGTATGATAGAAAGATGTCAGAACACGCAGAGCAGCGCAGCTTACTGTATATGGGGCTGTGTAGCTGCACACCGGTCATGGCGCCCATACTGACCCCTGTCCACCACGGAAAGTGTCTACAATGGGCACGTGATCATCAGAACTGGAGAAATGGAAGACGGCGTCTAGTCTGATGGCACCAGGATGCAATATGGGTAGAAGACAAGTCGGCCGGGGCAGGGTGATGATCTGGAAAATGTTCTGCTGGGTGTCACGATCCGTAGGTATGTGGACCCACTGGGCTGCATCGCCGTAGTAGAGGACCAAGCAACATTATGCAAAGTCCTAGTACAAGAGTACCTCTAAGAGTCCAGACGGTAGCAGAGGTTTAGGCACAGATGGATCTTGAAGGTAGATGACGCCACATGTGGCACAAGATATCAGATGTGGCAGATGACACCAGGCGTGGTGTATGACAGCAGGCGTGACAGGTGGCACAACACGACTCCGACACTAGAAAAGGCACAGGGACAAATACAGCACGGGATACAGGTAGCAGGGTACAGGATACCACTAAGGAACCATTTGTTAAGACTAACATGGGTATACACAACAACGCTCAGGCGTGAAAGTGCTAATTCATTATTTACAGGTCCTTTAAGGCCAGGAACTAGCGCACGCGCACCCTAGTGGTCACTGCAGGGTAGAGTGGTCGGATGTGCTGGTGTCTCCAGGGAGGGGGATGTCGGCAGGGGGAGGGAGGTCTGCGGTCGCGGCCGTCAGCAGGTAAGGGGAGGTGGCGGTCCGCATCCGTTACACTGGCAAACCTTGTGTCCTGACATTCATGTGGATGTGACACTGACCTAAACATTGCTGAACACCCTCCATAATGGCAGCGTATTTCCTAATGGCAGTGCCCGCTGTCTGCAGGATAACGCCCACAACACACTGCAGACATTGTCCAAGAAAATGATGAGGAACATGACAACGACCTCAAGATGTCTCCAAATTCTCCAGATCTCAATCTGATCGATCATCTGTGGGATGTGCTGGAAATAAACAAGTCTGATCCATGGAGGCCGCACCTCACGTGCTGCTGTCGTCTTGTGCCAGACACCTCCGGAACCCCCCTCCTGTATTACCCCCTTCTGGTGTCTCCCCCCCCTGGTGTCTTCCTCTCTTGTATTACCCCACCCTTCTTGTGTCTCCCCCTCTATATTTACCCACACTTCTTGTGTCTCCCTCTCCTTTATTTCCTCATTGCTTCTTGTGTCTCCTCCACCCTTCCTGTGTTTTCGCTTCTTGTATTAGCCCACACTTGTTGTGTCTCCCTCTCCTATATTACCCTACACTTCTTCCTTCACCCTTCCTGTGATTGTCCTTATATTTCCCCACACTTCCTGTGTCTCCCCTGCCTTCATTTCCCCACCCTTCTTGCTTCTCCCCCTCTCATATTCCCCCACCCTAATTGCGTTTCTCCCTCTACCGTATTCCCCCACCCATCTTGGGTCTCCCCCTCCTGTATTTCCCCATCCTTCTTGCTACTCCCCTCTCGTATTCCCCCACACTTTTTGTGTTTCACCCTCATGTATTTCCCCACCATTCTTGTATCTCCCCCTCCTGCATTCCCACGCCCTTCTTGCTCCTCCGCCTCTTGTATTCCCCCACCTGTCTTGTGTCTGCCCCTCCTGTATTCCCCCACCCTTCTTGTGTCTCCCCCCTCCTGTCTTGTGTCTCCCCCTCCTGTATTCCCCCACCCTTCTTGTGTCTCCCCCTCCTGTATTCCCCCACTTGTCTTGTGTCTCCCTTCCTGTATTTCCCCCCCCTGTCTTGTGTCTCCCCCTCCTGTATTCCCCCACCCTTCTTGTGTCTCCCCCTCCTGTATTCCCCCACCTGTCTTGTGTCTCCCTTCCTGTATTTCCCCCCCCCTGTCTTGTGTCTCCCTCCTCCTGTATTCCCCCACCCTTCTTGTGTCTCCCCTACTGTATTCCCCCACCCTTCTTGTGTCTCCCCTCCTGTATTCCCCCACCTTTCTTGTGTCTCCCTTCCAGGTATTCCCCCACCCTTCTTGTGTCCCCCCCTCCTGTATTCCCCCACCTTTCTTGTGTCTCCCTTCCAGGTATTCCCCCACCCTTCTTGTGTCTCCCCCTTCTGTATACCCCCACCGTTCTTGTGTCTTCCCCTTCTGTATTTCCCCAACTTTCTTGTGTCTCCCCCCTCCTGTATTCCCCCACCTTTCTTGTGTCTCCCCACCTGTATTTCCCCAACTTTCTTGTCTCCCCCTCCTGTATCCCCACCTTTCTTGTGTCTCCCTCTCCTGTATTTCCTCACCTTTCGTGTCTCCCCCTCCTGTATTCCCTCACCTTTCTTGTCTCCCCCTCCTGTATTCCCCCACCTTTCTTGTGTCTCCCCCTCCTGTATCCCCCACCTTTCTTGTGTTTCCCTCTCCTGTATTTCCCCACCTTTCTTGTGTCTCCCCCTCCTGTATCCCCCACCTTTCTTGTGTCTCCCCCTCCTGTATCCCCCACCCTTCATGTGTGTCCCCCTTCTGTGTTCCCATGCCCTTCTTGCTCCTCCACCTCTTGTATTCCCCCACCCTTTTGTGTCTCCCCTCCTGTATTCCCCCACCTTTCTTGCGTCTCCCCCTCCTGCATTCCCCCACCTGTCTTGTCTCCCTTTCCTGTATTCCCCCACCCTTCTTGTGTCTCCCCCCTCCTGTATTCCCCACCTGTCTTGTGTCTCCCCCTCCTGCATTCCCACGCCCTTCTTGCTCCTCCGCCTCTTGTATTCCCCCACCCTTCTTGTGTCTCCCCCCTCCTGTATTCCCCCACCTGTCTTGTGTCTCCCCCTCCTGTATTCCCCCACCCTTCTTGTGTCTCCCCCCTCCTGTATTTCCCCACCTGTCTTGTGTCTGCCCCTCCTGTATTCCCCCACCCTTCTTGTGTCTCCCCTCCTGTATTCCCCCACCTGTCTTGTGTCTCCCATCCTGTATTTCCTCACCTTTCTTGTGTCTCCGCCTCCTGTATTCCCCCACCCTTCTTGTGTCTCCCCCTCCTGTATTCCCCCACCCTTCTTGTGTCTCCCCCTCCTGTATTCCCCCACCTGTCTTGTGTCTCCCTTCCTGTATTTCCCCCCTTGTCTTGTGTCTCCCTCCTCCTGTATTCCCCCACCCTTCTTGTGTCTCCCCTACTGTATTCCCCCACCCTTCTTGTGTCTCCCCTCCGGTATTCCCCCACCTTTCTTGTGTCTCCCCTCCAGGTATTCCCCCACCCTTCTTGTGTCTCCCCCTTCTGTATACCCCCACCTTTCTTGTGTCTTCCCCTTCTGTATTTCCCCAACTTTCTTGTGTCTCCCCCCTCCTGTATTCCCCCACCTTTCTTGTGTCTCCCCACCTGTATTTCCCCAACTTTCTTGTCTCCCCCTCCTGTATCCCCCACCTTTCTTGTGTCTCCCTCTCCTGTATTACCCCACCTTTCTTGTGTCTCCCCCTCCTGTATCCCCCACCTTTCTTGTGTTTCCCTCTCCTGTATTTCCCCACCTTTCTTGTGTCTCCCCCTCCTGTATCCCCCACCTTTCTTGTGTCTCCCCCTCCTGTATCCCCCACCCTTCATGTGTGTCCCCCTTCTGTGTTCCCACGCCCTTCTTGCTCCTCCACCTCTTGTATTCCCCCACCCTTCTTGTGTCTCCCCTCCTGTATTCCCCCACCTTTCTTGCGTCTCCCCCTCCTGCATTCCCCCACCTGTCTTGTCTCCCTTTCCTGTATTCCCCCACCCTTCTTGTGTCTCCCCCCTCCTGTATTCCCCCACCTGTCTTGTGTCTCCCCCTCCTGTATTCCCCCACCCTTCTTGTGTCTCCCCTCCTGTATTCCCCCACCTGTCTTGTGTCTCCCATCCTGTATTTCCTCACCTTTCTTGTGTCTCCGCCTCCTGTATTCCCCCACCCTTCTTGTGTCTCCCCCTCCTGTATTCCCCCACCTGTCTTGTGTCTCCCTTCCTGTATTTCCCCATCCTTCTTGCTACTCCCCTCTCGTATTCCCCCACCCTTTTTGTGTTTCACCCTCATGTATTTCCACACCATTCTTGTATCTCCCCCTCCTGCATTCCCACGCCCTTCTTGCTCCTCCGCCTCTTGTATTCCCCCACCCTTCTTGTGTCTCCCCCCTCCTGTATTCCCCCACCTGTCTTGTGTCTCCCCCTCCTGTATTCCACCACCCTTCTTGTGTCTCCCCCCTCCTGTATTTCCCCACCTGTCTTGTGTCTCCCCCTCCTGTATTCCCCCACCCTTCTTGTGTCTCCCCTCCTGTATTCCCCCACCTGTCTTGTGTCTTCCATCCTGTATTTCCTCACCTTTTCTTGTGTCTCCGCCTCCTGTATTCCCCCACCCTTCTTGTGTCTCCCCCTCCTGTATTCCCCCACCCTTCTTGTGTCTCCCCCTCCTGTATTCCCCCACCTGTCTTGTGTCTCCCTTCCTGTATTTCCCCCCCTGTCTTATGTCTCCCTCCTCCTGTATTCCCCCACCCTTCTTGTGTCTCCCCTACTGTATTCCCCCACCCTTCTTGTGTCTCCCCTCCTGTATTCCCCCACCTTTCTTGTGTCTCCCCTCCAGGTATTCCCCCACCCTTCTTGCGTCTCCCCCTTCTGTATACCCCCACCTTTCTTGTGTCTTCCCCTTCTGTATTTCCCCAACTTTCTTGTGTCTCCCCCCTCCTGTATTCCCCCACCTTTCTTGTGTCTCCCCACCTGTATTTGCCCAACTTTCTTGTCTCCCCCTCCTGTATCCCCCACCTTTCTTGTGTCTCCCTCTCCTGTATTTCCCCACCTTTCTTGTGTCTCCCCCTCCTGTATCCCCCACCTTTCTTGTGTTTCCCTCTCCTGTATTTCCCCACCTTTCTTGTGTCTCCCCCTCCTGTATCCCCCACCTTTCTTGTGTCTCCCCCTCCTGTATCCCCCACCCTTCATGTGTGTCCCCCTTCTGTGTTCCCACGCCCTTCTTGCTCCTCCACCTCTTGTATTCCCCAACCCTTCTTGTGTCTCCCCTCCTGTATTCCCCCACCTTTCTTGCGTCTCCCCCTCCTGCATTCCCCCACCTGTCTTGTCTCCCTTTCCTGTATTCCCCCACCCTTCTTGTGTCTCCCCCCTCCTGTATTCCCCCACCTGTCTTGTGTCTCCCCCTCCTGTATCCCCCACCTGTCTTGTGTCTCCCATCCTGTATTTCCCCACCTTTCTTGTGTCTCCGCCTCCTGTATTCCCCCACCCTTCTTGTATCTCCCCCCTTCTGTATTCCCTCACCCTTCTTGTGTCTCCCCCTCCTGTATTCCCCCACCTTTCTTGTGTCTCCCCCTCCTGTATTCCCTCACCTTTCTTGTGTCTCCCCCTCCTGTATTCCCTCACCTTTCTTGTGTCTCCCCCTCCTGTATTCCCTCACCTTTCTTGTGTCTCCCCCTTCCTGTATTCCCCCACCTTTATTGTGTCTCCACCTCCTGTATTCCCTCACCTTTCTTGTGTCTCCCCCTCCTGTATTCCCTCACCTTTCTTGTGTCTCCACCTCCTGTATTCCCTCACCTTTCTTGTGTCTCCCCTCCTGTATTCCCCCACCTTTCGTGTCTCCCCATCCTGTATTCCCCCACCTTTCTTTTGTCTCCCCCTCCTGTATTCCCCCACCCTTCTTGTGTCTCCCCTCCTGTATTCCCCACCTTTCGTGTCTCCCCCTCCTGTATTCTCCCACCTTTCTTGTGTCTCCCCCTCCTGTATTCCCCCACCTTTCTTGTGTCTCCCCCTCCTGTATTCCCCCACCAGTCTTGTCTCCCCCTCCTGTATTCCCTCACCTTTCTTGTCTCCCCCTCCTGTATTCCCCGACCTTTCTTGTGTCTCCCTCCTGTATTCCCCGACCTTTCTTGTGTCTTCCCTCCTGTATTCCCCCACCTTTCTTGTGTCTCCCCCTCCTGTATTCCCTCACCTTTCTTGTGTCTCCCCCTTCCTGTATTCCCCCACCTTTATTGTGTCTCCACCTCCTGTATTCCCTCACCTTTCTTGTGTCTCCCCCTCCTGTATTCCCTCACCAAACTTGTGTCTCCCCCTTCCTGTATTCCCCCACCTTTCTTGTGTCTCCCCCTCCTGTATTCCCTCACCTTTCTTGTGTCTCCCCCTCCTGTATTCCCTCACCTTTCTTGTGTCTCCCCCTCCTGTATTCCCTCACCTTTCTTGTGTCTCCCCTCCTGTATTCCCCCACCTTTCGTGTCTCCCCATCCTGTATTCCCCCACCTTTCTTTTGTCTCCCCCTCCTGTATTCCCCCACCCTTCTTGTGTCTCCCCTCCTGTATTCCCCACCTTTCGTGTCTCCCCCTCCTGTATTCTCCCACCTTTCTTGTGTCTCCCCCTCCTGTATTCCCCCACCTTTCTTGTGTCTCCCCCTCCTGTATTCCCCCACCAGTCTTGTCTCCCCCTCCTGTATTCCCTCACCTTTCTTGTCTCCCCCTCCTGTATTCCCCGACCTTTCTTGTGTCTCCCTCCTGTATTCCCCGACCTTTCTTGTGTCTTCCCTCCTGTATTCCCCCACCTTTCTTGTGTCTCCCCCTCCTGTATTCCCTCACCTTTCTTGTGTCTCCCCCTCCTGTATTCCCTCACCTTTCTTGTGTCTCCCCCTCCTGTATTCCCTCACCTTTCTTGTGTCTCCCCCTTCCTGTATTCCCCCACCTTTCTTGTGTCTCCACCTCCTGTATTCCCTCACCTTTCTTGTGTCTCCCCCTTCCTGTATTCCCCCACCTTTTATTGTGTCTCCCCCTCCTGTATTCCCCCACCTTTCTTGTGTCCCCCTCCTGTATTCCCCCACCTTTCTTGTGTCTCCCCTCCTGTCTACCCCCACCTTTCTTGTGTCTCCCCCTTCCTGTATTCCCCCACCTTTCTTGTGTCTCCCCCTCCTGTATTCCCTCACCTTTCTTGTGTCTCCCTCTCCTGTATTCCCCCACATTTCTTGTGTCTCCCCCTCCTGTATTCCCCCACCTTTCTTGTGTCTCCCCCTCCTGTATTCCCCCACCTTTCTTGTCTCCCCTCCTGAATTCCCCCACCTTTCGTGTCTCCCCCTCCTGTATTCCCCCACCTTTCTTGTGTCTCCCCCCTCCTGTATTCCCCCACCTTTCTTGTGTCTCCCCCTCCTGTATTCCCTCACCTTTCTTGTGTCTCCCCCTCCTGTATTCCCTCACCTTTCTTGTGTCTCCCCCTCCTGTATTCCCTCACCTTTCTTGTGTCTCCCCCTTCCTGTATTCCACCTTTATTGTGTCTCCACCTCCTCTATTCCCTCACCTTTCTTGTGTCTCCCCCTCCTGTATTCCCTCACCAAACTTGTGTCTCCCCCTCCTGTATTCCCTCACCAAACTTGTGTCTCCCCCTCCTGTATTCCCTCACCTTTCTTGTGTCTCCCCCTCCTGTATTCCCTCACCTTTCTTGTGTCTCCCCTCCTGTATTCCCCCACCTTTCGTGTCTCCCCATCCTGTATTCCCCCACCTTTCTTGTGTCTCCCCCTCCTGTATTCCCCCACCCTTCTTGTGTCTCCCCTCCTGTATTCCCCACCTTTCGTGTCTCCCCCTCCTGTATTCCCCCACCTTTCTTGTGTCTCCCCCTCCTGTATTCCCCCACCTTTCTTGTGTCTCCCCTCCTGTATTCCCCCACCTTTCTTGTGTCTCCCCCTTCCTGTATTCCCCCACCTGTCTTGTGTCTCCCCCTCCTGTATTCCCCCACCTTTCTTGTGTCTCCCCCTCCTGTATTCCCCCACCAGTCTTGTGTCTCCCCCTCCTGTATTCCCTCACCTTTCTTGTCTCCCCCTCCTGTATTCCCCGACCTTTCTTGTGTCTCCCTCCTGTATTCCCCGACCTTTCTTGTGTCTTCCCTCCTGTATTCCCCCACCTTTCTTGTGTCTCCCCCTCCTGTATTCCCTCACCTTTCTTGTGGCTCCCCCTCTTGTATTCCCTCACCTTTCTTGTGTCTCCCCCTCCTGTATTCCCTCACCTTTCTTGTGTCTCCCCCTCCTGTATTCCCTCACCTTTCTTGTGTCTCCCCTTCCTGTATTCCCCCACATTTTATTGCGTCTCCCCCTCCTGTATTCCCCCACCTTTCTTGTGTCCCCCCCTCCTGTATTCCCCCACCTTTCTTGTGTCTCCCCTCCTGTCTACCCCCACCTTTCTTGTGTCTCCCCCTTCCTGTATTCCCCCACCTTTCTTGTGTCTCCCCCTCCTGTATTCCCCCACCTTTCTTGTGTCTCCCTCTCCTGTATTCCCCCACCTTTCTTGTGTCTCCCCCTCCTGTATTCCCCCACCTTTCTTGTCTCCCCTCCTGTATTCCCCCACCTTTCGTGTCTCCCCCTCCTGTATTCCCCCACCTTTCTTGTGTCTCCCCCCTCCTGTATTCCCCCACCTTTCTTGTGTCTCCCTCTCCTGTATTCCCCCACCTTTCTTGTGTCTCCCCCTCCTGTAATCCCCCACCTGTCTTGTGTCTCCCCCTCCTGTATTCCCTCACCTTTCGTGTCTCCCCCTCCTGTATTCCCCCACCTTTCTTGTGTCTCCCCCTCCTGTATTCCCCCACCTTTCTTGTGTCTCCCCTCCTGTATTCCCCCACCTGTCTTGTGTCTCCCCTCCTGTATTCCCCCACCCTTCTTGTGTCTCCCCTCCTGTATTCCCTCACCTTTCTTGTTTCTCCCCCTCCTGTATTCCCCCACCCTTCTTGTCTCCCCCTCCTGTATTCCCCCACCCTTCTTGTGTCTCCCCTCCTGTATTCCCCCACCTTTCTTGTGTCTCCCCTCCTGTATTCCCTCACCTTTCTTGTTTCTCCCCCTCCTGTATTCCCCCACCATTCTTGTGTCTCCCCTCCTGTATTCCCCCACCTTTCTTGTGTCTCCCCCTCCTGTATTCCCCCACCTTTCTTGTGTCTCCCCCTCCTGTATTCCCTCACCTTTCGTGTCTCCCCCTCCCGTATTCCCTCACCTTTCGTCTCTCCCCCTTCCTGTATTCCCCCACCTTTCGTGTCTCCCCCTCCTGTATTCCCTCACCTTTCGTGTCTCCCCCTCCTGTATTCCCCCACCTTTCTTGTGTCTCCCTCTCCTGTATTCCCCCACCTTTCTTGTGTCTCCCCCTCCTGTATTCCCCCACCTTTCTTGTGTCTCCCCCTCCTGTATTCCCCCACCTTTCTTGTCTCCCCTCCTGTATTCCCCCACCTTTCGTGTCTCCCCCTCCTGTATTCCCCCACCTTTCTTGTGTCTCCCCCCTCCTGTATTCCCCCACCTTTCTTGTGTCTCCCTCTCCTGTATTCCCCCACCTTTCTTGTGTCTCCCCCTCCTGTCTTGTCTCCCCCTCCTGTATTCCCTCACCTTTCGTGTCTCCCCCTCCTGTATTCCCCCACCTTTCTTGTGTCTCCCCCTCCTGTATTCCCCCACCTTTCTTGTGTCTCCCCTCCTGTATTCCCCCACCTGTCTTGTGTCTCCCCTCCTGTATTCCCCCACCTTTCTTGTGTCTCCCCCTCCTGTATTCCCCCACCTGTCTTGTGTCTCCCCCTCCTGTATTCCCTCACCTTTCGTGTCTCCCCCTCCTGTATTCCCCCACCTTTCTTGTGTCTCCCCCTCCTGTATTCCCCCACCTTTCTTGTGTCTCCCCTCCTGTATTCCCCCACCTGTCTTGTGTCTCCCCTCCTGTATTCCCTCACCTTTCTTGTTTCTCCCCCTCCTGTATTCCCCCACCCTTCTTGTGTCTCCCCCTCCTGTATTCCCCCACCCTTCTTGTGTCTCCCCTCCTGTATTCCCCCACCTTTCTTGTGTCTCCCCCTCCTGTATTCCCCCACCTTTCTTGTGTCTCCCCCTCCTGTATTCCCTCACCTTTCGTGTCTCCCCCTCCTGTATTCCCTCACCTTTCTTGTGTCTCCCCCTCCTGTATTCCCCCACCTTTCTTGTGTCTCCCCTCCTGTATTCCCTCACCTTTCTTGTTTCTCCCCCTCCTGTATTCCCCCACCCTTCTTGTGTCTCCCCCTCCTGTATTCCCCCACCCTTCTTGTGTCTCCCCTCCTGTATTCCCCCACCTTTCTTGTGTCTCCCCCTCCTGTATTCCCCCACCTTTCTTGTGTCTCCCCCTCCTGTATTCCCTCACCTTTCGTGTCTCCCCCTCCTGTATTCCCTCACCTTTCTTGTGTCTCCCCCTCCTGTATTCCCCCACCTTTCTTGTGTCTCCCCCTCCTGTATTCCCCCACCTTTCTTGTGTCTCCCCCTCCTGTATTCCCTCACCTTTCGTGTCTCCCCCTCTTGTATTCCCTCACCTTTCGTGTCTCCCCCTCCTGTATTCCCCCACCTTTCGTGTCTCCCCCTCCTGTATTTCCCCACCTTTCGTGTCTCCACCTCCTTTCTTGTCATCTCACCTGTGTATCCCCTTCTTTCTTGCTTATGTCATCCCCTCCTTCTTGTGCCTTGCTATCTCCCTCTTCTATTCCCCTCCCTGTTTGTGCCCCCCTGTACCCACTCCCCCCTCGTGTCCCCTCCCTTTCTCTGTACCCCTCTTAGGTCTCCCCCTTCTCTATCATGATCTCCTCCCTCTTCTGTGACGTTTATTCCTCCTGTACCCCACTTATTGTGTGACATTCAATCCTAGCGTCTCCCCATCACACGCTGCCCCTCCTCCCCTCCAGCACCCCCTGCTCCCCATCACACGCTGCCCCTCCTCCTCTCCAGCACCCCCTGCTCCCCATCACACGCTGCCCCTCCTCCCCTCCAGCACCCCCGGGCTCCCCATCACACGCTGCCCCTCCTCCCCTCCAGCACCCCCTGCTCCCCATTACACGCTGCCCCTCCTCCCCTCCAGCACCCCCTGCTCCCCATCACACGCTGCCCCTCCTCCCCTCCAGCACCCCCTGCTCCCCATCACACGCTGCCCCTCCTCCCCTCCAGCACCCCCTGCTCCCCATCACACGCTGCCCCTCCTCCCCTCCAGCACCCCCTGCTCCCCATCACACGCTGCCCCTCCTCCAGCACCCCCTGCTCCCCATCACACGCTGCCCCTCCTCCCCTCCAGCACCCCCTGCTCCCCATCACACGCTGCCCCTCCTCCAGCACCCCCTGCTCCCCATCACACGCTGCCCCTCCTCCCCTCCAGCACCCCCTGCTCCCCATCACACGCTGCCCCTCCTCCCCTCCAGCACCCCCTGCTCCCCATCACACGCTGCCCCTCCTAGCCTCCAGCACCCCCTCCCTTCTAGGCTCGGCTCCCGGTCTCGCACATGCGCAGTTCTCACTAGGTTGAAGCCGCACATTGCGGCGGCCTGACCGGGATCCGGTGATACAGGCGGAAAACGGGGACACAGCGGACGGGGAGCCCGGAGACCGGGTGTATGGAGGAAGAGTGAGCCACACAGCAAGGTGAGAGCGACACTGCCCGGCAGCGACATGACACCGCATCACAACAACACAACGTCACACACTGTCACTACACAGCACAACGTCACTACACAACACAACGTCACTACACCGCATCACACAACACAACGTCACACACTGCCACTACACAGCACAACGTCACTACACAACACAATGTCACTACACAACACAACGTCACACACTGTCACTACACAACATCACACAACACAACGTCACACACTGTCACTACACAGCACAACGTCACTACACAGCATCACACAACACAACGTCACACACTGTCACTACACAGCACAACGTCACTACACAGCACAACGTCACTACACAGCACAACGTCACTACACCGCATCACACAACACAACGTCACACACTGTCAGTACACAGCACAACGTCACTACACAGCACAACGTCACTACACAGCACAACGTCACTACACAACACAACGTCACTACACCGCATCACACAACACAATGTCACTACACAGCATCACACAACACAATGTCACTACACAGCATCACACAACACAACGTCACACACTGCCACTACACAGCACAACGTCACTACACAGCATTACACAACACAACGTAACACACAGTCACTACACAGCATCACAACACAACGTAATACACTGTCACTACACAGCATCACAACAACACAATGTCACTACACAGCATCACAACACAACGTAACACACAGTCACTACACAGCATCACAACACAACGTCACTACACAGCATCACACAACACAGCACAACACAACGTCACTACACAGCATCACACAACACAACGTAACACACAACACAACGTCACTACAGCACAATACAACGTAACACACTGTCACTACACAACACAACGTCACTACACAACACAACATCACTACACAGCATCACACAACACAACGTAATACAACATCACTACACAGCATCACAACACAATGTCACTACACAGCATCACAACGTCACTACAGCAAAACACAATGTAACACACTCACTACACAACACAACGTCACTACACAGCATCACAACGACACAACGTAACACACTGTCACTACACAACACAACGTCACTACACAGCATCACACAACACAATGTCACTACACAGCATCACACAACACAACGTCACTACACAACACAACGTCACTACATAGCATCACACAACACAACGTCACTACACAGCATCACACAACACAACGTCACACACTGTCACTACACAGCATCACACAACACAACGTCACTACACAGCATCACAACAGCACAATGTCACTACACAGCATCACAACGTCACTACACAACACAACGTCACTACAGCACAACACAACATAATACACTGTCACTACACAACACAACGTCACTACAATACAACACAACACAACGTAACACACTGTCACTACACAACACAACAAACTGTCACTACACAGCATCACAACAACACAACGTAACACACTGTCACTACACAACACAACATCACTGCACAGCATCACAACAACACAACGTAACACACTGCCACTACATAACGTCACTTCACTACACAGTATCACAACAACACAACGTAACACACTGCCACTACACAGCATCACAACAACACAACACAACGTAATACACTGTCGTCACTACACAGCATCACAACAACACAACATAACACACTGCCACTACACAGCATCACAACAACACAACGTAACAAACCGTCACTACACAGCATCACAACAACTCAATGTAATACACTGTCACTACACAACACAACGTCACTACAACACAACACGAAGTAACACACTGTCACTACACAAACACAACGTCACTACACAGCATCACAACACAACATAATACACTGTCATTACACAACACAACGTCACTACACAGCATCACAACAACACAACACAACGTAACACACTGTCATTACACAATACAACATCACTACACAGCATCACAACAACACAACGTAACACACTGCCACTACACAACGTCACTCCACACCATCACAACAACACAACGTAACACACTGCCACTACACAGCATCACAACAACACAACGTAATACACTGTCGTCACTACACAGCATCACAACAACACAACACAACGTAACATACTGTCACTACACAGCATCACAACAACTCAATGTAATACACTCACTACACAGCATCATTCAACAAAACACAACGTAACACACTGTCACTACACAGCATCACAACACAACGTAATACACTGTCACTACACAGCATCACAACAACACAATGTCACTACGCAGCATCACACAACACAACGTAACACACAGTCACTACACAGCATCACAACACAAAGTCACTACATACAGCATCACAACAACACAGCACAACACAACGTCACTACACAGTATCACACAACAGAACATAACGTAACACACTGTCACTACAGAGCATCACACAACACAACGTCTCTACACAGCATCACAACAACACAACACGTCACTACACAGCATCACAAAAAACAACGTAACACACTGTCACTACACAGCATCACAACAACACAACGTCACTACACAGCATCACACAACACAACGTCACTACACAGCATCACACAACACAACGTCAATACACAGCATCACACAACACAACGTCACTACACAGCATCACACAACACAACGTCACTACAAAGCATCACACAACACAACGTCAATACACAGCATCACACAACACAACGTTATACACAGCATCACACAACACAATGTCAGTACACAGCATCACACAACACAACGTCACTACACAGCATCACAACTACACAACGTCACTACACAGCATCACACAACAGAATGTCACTACACAGCATCACACAACACAACGTCAATACACAGCATCACACAACACAACGTCAATACACAGCATCACACAACACAACGTCACTACAAAGCATCACACAACACAACGTCAATACACAGCATCACACAACACAACGTCACTACACAGCATCACACAACACAATGTCAGTACACAGCATCACACAACACAATGTCAGTACACAGCATCACACAACACAATGTCAGTACACAGCATCACACAACACAACGTCACTACACAGCATCACAACTACACAACGTCACTACACAGCATCACAACTACACAACGTCACTACACAGCATCACACAACAGAATGTCACTACACAGCATCACACAACACAACATAACACACTGTCACTATACAGCATCACAACAACACAACGTAATACACTGTCGCTACACACAGCATCACAACAAGATCACAACACACAACGTTATACACTGTCACTGCACAACAACACAGTATCACAACAACACAACGTAATTATACAACACACAACCTAATTCACTGTCGAAGTGACAGTGTATTAGATTGTCTGTTTTGTAGTTAAGTTGTGTTGTTGTGATACTGTGTTGTTCAGTTACAGTGTATAACGTTGTGTGTTGTGATGTGTGTTGTTGTGATGCTGTGTGTTGTGTAGTGACGTTGTGTTGTGTAGTGACATTGTGTCTTGTTGTGATGCTGTGTATTACGTTGTGTGTTGTGTAGTAACGTTGTGTTGTTGTGAAGTACAACACACAACGTTATACACTGTTAGTACACAACACACCGCTTCACAACAACACACAATGTCACTACACAACGTAATACACTGTCACTACACAACACAACATCACAACACAACGTCACTACACAATGTAATATACAGCATCACTACACAACACACAGCATAATACACTGTCAGTACAAAACACAGTAACACAACAACACAACGTCACTACGCAACGTAACACACTGTCACTACTGTCACTACCCAACACACAACAGCACACAACGCCACAACACACAACGTAATACACTGTCACTGCACAACACAACGCAATACACTGTCAATACACAACACACAACGTAATACACAGCAACACAACAACTCACAACGTCACTAGATAACTGAAAAACACGACACTACACAACACACAGCATCACAACACAACACACAACGGCACTACATATTGTAATACACTGTCACTGCACAACACACAGCATCACCACACAATGTCACAACACACAACGTAATACACTATCAGTACACAATATACAACGTAATACACTGTCACTACACAACACACAGCATCACAACAACACACAACATCACAACACACAACGTAATACACTGTCACTGCACAACACAATGTAATACACTCACTGCACAACAACACAACACAACGTCACTACACAACACACATCGTAATACACTGTCAGTACACAAAAAAACATACGCAGCACCACTGCATAGCAACACAACGTCACCGCACCGCATGTCACTGCACTGCCACTGCACAACACAACACAGCGCCACTACAGTATAACTGCACAACACACAACACCACTGCACAACACAATGTAACACACTGACTCAGCACCAAAATGCAACACACAGCATGACTACACAACACAGCACTGTCACTGCACAACACAACGTGTTATAATGTCACTGCACAACACAACATGATATAATTTCACTACACAACACAACATGATATAATTTCACTACACAACACAACATGATACAATTTCACTACACAACACAACATGATATATGAGGTCACTGCGGCTGTCAGTTATGGGTTCTCTGTCACTTATGATGTCACTGTGGCTGTCAGTTATGGGTTCTCTGTCACTTATGAGGTCACTGTGGCTGTCAGTTATGGGTTCTCTGTCACTTATGATGTCACTGTGGCTGTCAGTTATACGTTCTCTGTCACTTATGACATCACTGTGGCTGTCAGTTATAGGTTCTCTGTCACTTATGAGGTCACTGTGGCTGTCACTTATGGGTTCTCTGTCACTTATGATGTCACTGTGGCTGTCAGTTATGGGTTCTCTGTCACGTATGACGTCACTGTGGCTGTCAGTTATAGGATCTCTGTCACTTATGAGGTCACTGTGGCTGTCACTTATGGGTTCTCTGTCACTTATGAGGTCACTGTGGCTGTCACTTATGGGTTCTCTGTCACGTATGACGTCACTGTGGCTGTCAGTTATAGGATCTCTGTCACTTATGAGGTCACTGTGGCTGTCAGTTATGGGTTCTCTGTCACTTATGACGTCACTGTGGCTGTCAGTTATGGGTTCTCTGTCACGTATGACGTCACTGTGGCTGTCAGTTATAGGATCTCTGTCACTTATGAGGTCACTGTGGCTGTCAGTTATAGGTTCTCTGTCACTTATGAGGTCACTGTGGCTGTCAGTTATAGGTTCTCTGTCACTTATGAGGTCACTGTGGCTGTCAGTTATGGGTTCTCTGTCACTTATGATGTCACTGTGGCTGTCAGTTATAGGTTCTCTGTCACTTATGAGGTCACTGTGGCTGTCAGTTATAGGTTCTCTGTCACTTATGACGTCACTGTAGCTGTCACTTATGGGTTCTCTGTCACTTATGACGTCACTGTAGCTGTCACTTATGGGTTCTCTGTCACGTATGACGTCACTGTGGCTGTCAGTTATGGGTTCTCTGTTACTTATGACGTTAGTGTGGCTGTCAGTTATGGGTTCTCTGTCACATATGACGTCACTGTAGCTGTCACTTATGGGTTCTCTGTCACTTATGATGTCACTGTGGCTGTCACTTATGGGTTCTCTGTCACTTATGACGTCACTGTAGCTGTCAGTTATAGGTTCTCTGTCACTTATGACGTCACTGTAGCTGTCAGTTATAGGTTCTCTGTCACTTATGAGGTCACTGTGGCTGTCAGTTATAGGTTCTCTATCACTTACGATGTCACTGTAGCTGTCAGTTATAGGTTCTCTGTCACTTATGACGTCACTGTAGCTGTCAGTTATAGGTTCTCTGTCACTTATGAGGTCACTGTAGCTGTCAGTTATAGGTTCTCTGTCACTTATGACGTCACTGTGGCTGTCAGTTATAGGTTCTCTGTCACTTATGAGGTCACTGTGGCTGTCAGTTATGGGTTCTCTGTCACTTATGACGTCACTGTGGCTGTCAGTTATAGGTTCTCTGTCACTTATGAGGTCACTGTGGCTGTCAGTTATAGGTTCTCTGTCACTTATGACGTCACTGTAGCTGTCACTTATGGGTTCTCTGTCACTTATGACGTCACTGTAGCTGTCACTTATGGGTTCTCTGTCACGTATGACGTCACTGTGGCTGTCAGTTATGGGTTCTCTGTTACTTATGACGTTAGTGTGGCTGTCAGTTATGGGTTCTCTGTCACTTATGAGGTCACTGTGGCTGTCAGTTATAGGTTCTCTGTCACTTATGATGTCACTGTAGCTGTCACTTATGGGTTCTCTGTCACTTATGACGTCACTGTAGCTGTCACTTATGGGTTCTCTGTCACGTATGACGTCACTGTGGCTGTCAGTTATGGGTTCTCTGTCACTTATGACGTCACTGTAGCTGTCACTTATGGGTTCTCTGTCACTTATGATGTCACTGTGGCTGTCACTTATGGGTTCTCTGTCACTTATGACGTCACTGTAGCTGTCAGTTATAGGTTCTCTGTCACTTATGACGTCACTGTAGCTGTCAGTTATAGGTTCTCTGTCACTTATGATGTCACTGTGGCTGTCAGTTATAGGATCTCTGTCACTTATGAGGTCACTGTGGCTGTCACTTATGGGTTCTCTGTCACTTATGATGTCACTGTGGCTGTCAGTTATAGGATCTCTGTCACTTATGAGGTCACTGTGGCTGTCACTTATGGGTTCTCTGTCACGTATGACGTCACTGGCTGTCAGTTATAGGTTCTCTGTCACTTATGAGGTCACTGTGGCTGTCAGTTATGGGTTCTCTGTCACTTATGATGTCACTGTGGCTGTCAGTTATAGGTTCTCTGTCACTTATGACGTCACTGTGGCTGTCAGTTATAAGTTCTCTATCACTTACGATGTCACTGTGGCTGTCAGTTATAGGTTCTCTGTCACTTATGAGGTCACTGTGGCTGTCACTTATGGGTTCTCTGTCACTTACGATGTCACTGTGGCTGTCAGTTATAGGTTCTCTGTCACTTATGACGTCACTGTGGCTGTCAGTTATGGGTTCTCTGTCACTTATGAGGTCACTGTGGCTGTCACTTATGGGTTCTCTGTCACTTATGAGGTCACTGTGGCTGTCACTTATGGGTTCTCTGTCACTTATGAGGTTACTGTGGCTGTCACTTCTGGGTTCTCTGTCATTTATGATGTCACTGTGGCTGTCAGTTATAGGTTCTCTGTCACTTATGACGTCACTGTGGCTGTCAGTTATGGGTTCTCTGTCACATATGAGGTCACTGTGGCTGTCAGTTATGGGTTCTCTGTCACTTATGACATCACTGTAGCTGTCACTTATGGGTTCTCTGTCACTTATGATGTCACTGTGGCTGTCACTTATGGGTTCTCTGTCACTTATGAGGTCACTGTGGCTGTCAGTTATAGGTTCTCTGTCACTTATGATGTCACTGTGGCTGTCAGTTATAGGTTCTCTGTCACTTATGACGTCACTGTGGCTGTCAGTTATAGGTTCTCTATCACTTACGATGTCACTGTGGCTGTCAGTTATAGGTTCTCTGTCACTTATGAGGTCACTGTGGCTGTCACTTATGGGTTCTCTGTCACTTACGATGTCACTGTGGCTGTCAGTTATAGGTTCTCTGTCACTTATGAGGTCACTGTGGCTGTCACTTATGGGTTCTCTGTCACTTACGATGTCACTGTGGCTGTCAGTTATAGGTTCTCTGTCACTTATGACGTCACTGTGGCTGTCAGTTATGGGTTCTCTGTCACTTATGAGGTCACTGTGGCTGTCACTTATGGGTTCTCTATCACTTATGAGGTCACTGTGGCTGTCACTTATGGGTTCTCTGTCACTTATGAGGTCACTGTGGCTGTCACTTATGGGTTCTCTGTCACTTATGAGGTTACTGTGGCTGTCAGTTATAGGTTCTCTGTCACTTATGACGTCACTGTGGCTGTCAGTTATGGGTTCTCTGTCACATATGAGGTCACTGTGGCTGTCAGTTATGGGTTCTCTGTCACTTATGAGGTCACTGTGGCTGTCAGTTATGGGTTCTCTGTCACATATGAGGTCACTGTGGCTGTCACTTATGGGTTCTCTGTCACTTATGACGTCACTGTGGCTGTCAGTTATGGGTTCTCTGTCACATATGAGGTCACTGTGGCTGTCAGTTATGGGTTCTCTGTCACTTATGACGTCACTGTGGCTGTCAGTTATAGGTTCTCTGTCACTTATGACGTCACTGTGGCTGTCAGTTATAGGTTCTCTGTCACTTATGACGTCACTGTGGCTGTCAGTTATAGGTTCTCTGTCACTTATGACGTCACTGTGGCTGTCACTTATGGGTTTACTATCACTTATGAGGTCACTGTGGCTGTCACTTATGGGTTCTCTGTCACTTATGAGGTCACTGTGGCTGTCACTTATGAGGTCACTGTGGCTGTCACTTATGGGTTCACTATCACTTATGAGGTCACTGTGGCTGTCACTTATGGGTTCACTATCACTTATGAGGTCACTGTGGCTGTCACTTATGGGTTCTCTGTCACTTATGAGGTCACTGTGGCTGTCAGTTATGGGTTCTCTGTCACTTATGAGGTCACTGTGGCTGTCAGTTATGATGTCACAATCACCACGTACATCACGCACTGTCACGCTGTGACCATCAGGCCGGGGGGGGGGGGGGGGGGCAGTAGGTAAGGCTGGTCACCCTGTCATGTTTAGTGCCGAACTCTTACGCTGCTCTTGTGCCGGTAGACATACCCTACAAGGTTCTGGGCTGAAGAGCTTGCGCTCTGCTTGAGATCACGTATGAGAGAATCTGTGGCGCTGCAGTTGATCTGTCTGAACAGCAGAGAAGCTTCCACCAAAATCAGCGCTGATCTCCTGCTCTATACAAGTATAATCCTCAGCATTGTGTGCGGATCTGATGAGGGTGATGACCGGGCAAATACTGGACAGACAGCGATCCCGGGTGAGTGATGGAGGTGGAGCGCAGTATAATGTACGCTGGGGGTTGTAGTACTGCGGGTGTATAAAGTGGAGCGCAGTATAATTTACACTGGGGGTTGTAGTACTGCGGGTGTATAAAGTGGAGCGCAGTATAATGTACGCTGGGGGTTGTAGTACTGCGGGTGTATAAAGTGGAGCGCAGTATAATGTACGCTGGGGGTTGTAGTACTGCGGGTGTATAAAGGTGGAGCGCAGTATGATGTACGCTGGGGGTTGTAGTACTGCAGGTGTATAAAGGTGGAGCGCAGTATGATGTACACTGGGGGTTGTAGTACTGCGGGTGTATAAAGTGGAGCGCAGTATAATTTACACTGGGGGTTGTAGTACTGCGGGTGTATAAAGTGGAGCGCAGTATAATGTACGCTGGGGGTTGTAGTACTGCGGGTGTATAAAGTGGAGCGCAGTATAATGTACGCTGGGGGTTGTAGTACTGCGGGTGTATAAAGGTGGAGCGCAGTATGATGTACGCTGGGGGTTGTAGTACTGCAGGTGTATAAAGGTGGAGCGCAGTATAATGTACGCTGGGGGTTGTAGTACTGCGGGTGTATAAAGTGGAGCGCAGTATAATTTACACTGGGGGTTGTAGTACTGCGGGTGTATAAAGTGGAGCGCAGTATAATGTACGCTGGGGGTTGTAGTACTGCGGGTGTATAAAGTGGAGCGCAGTATAATGTACGCTGGGGGTTGTAGTACTGCGGGTGTATAAAGGTGGAGCGCAGTATGATGTACGCTGGGGGTTGTAGTAGTGCAGGTGTATAAAGGTGGAGCGCAGTATGATGTACGCTGGGGGTTGTAGTAGTGCAGGTGTATAAAGGTGGAGCGCAGTATGATGTACACTGGGGGTTGTAGTACTGCGGGTGTATAAAGGTGGAGCGCAGTATGATGTACGCTGGGGGTTGTAGTACTGCAGGTGTATAAAGGTGGAGCGCAGTATAATGTACACTGGGGGTTGTAGTACTGCGGGTGTATAAAGTGGAGCGCAGTATGATGTACGCTGGGGGTTGTAGTACTGCGGGTGTATAAAGTGGAGCGCAGTATAATGTACGCTGGGGGTTGTAGTACTGCGGGTGTATAAAGGTGGAGCGCAGTATGATGTACACTGGGGGTTGTAGTACTGCGGGTGTATAAAGGTGGAGCGCAGTATGATGTACGCTGGGGGTTGTAGTACTGCGGGTGTATAAAGGTGGAGCGCAGTATGATGTACACTGGGGGTTGTAGTACTGCGGGTGTATAAAGGTGGAGCGCAGTATAATGTACGCTGGGGGTTGTAGTACTGCGGGTGTATAAAGGTGGAGCGCAGTATGATGTACACTGGGGGTTGTAGTACTGCGGGTGTATAAAGGTGGAGCGCAGTATGATGTACGCTGGGGGTTGTAGTACTGCAGGTGTATAAAGGTGGAGCGCAGTATGATGTACACTGGGGGTTGTAGTACTGCAGGTGTATAAAGGTGGAGCGCAGTATGATGTACGCTGGGGGTTGTAGTACTGCGGGTGTATAAAGGTGGAGCGCAGTATGATGTACGCTGGGGGTTGTAGTACTGCGGGTGTATAAAGGTGGAGCGCAGTATGATGTACGCTGGGGGTTGTAGTAGTGCAGGTGTATAAAGGTGGAGCGCAGTATGATATACACTGGGGGTTGTAGTACTGCGGGTGTATAAAGGTGGAGCGCAGTATGATTTACACTGGGGGTTGTAGTACTGCGGGTGTATAAAGGTGGAGCGCAGTATGATGTACGCTGGGGGTTGTAGTACTGCGGGTGTATAAAGGTGGAGTGCAGTATGATGTACGCTCTGGGTTGTAGTACTGCGGGTGTATAAAGGTGGAGCGCAGTATGATGTACGCTGGGGGTTGTAGTACTGCGGGTGTATAAAGTGGAGCGCAGTATGATGTACGCTGGGGGTTGTAGTACTGCAGGTGTATAAAGGTGGAGCGCAGTGTGATGTACACTGGGGGTTGTAGTACTTCAGGTGTATAAAGGTGGAGCGCAGTATGATGTACACTGGGGGTTGTAGTACTGCGGGTGTATAAAGGTGGAGCGCAGTATGATGTACGCTGGGGGTTGTAGTACTGCGGGTGTATAAAGGTGGAGCGCAGTATGATGTACACTGGGGGTTGTAGTACTGCAGGTGTATAAAGGTGGAGCGCAGTATGATGTACGCTGGGGGTTGTAGTACTGCGGGTGTATAAAGGTGGAGCGCAGTATGATGTACGCTGGGGGTTGTAGTACTGCGGGTGTATAAAGGTGGAGCGCAGTATGATGTACGCTGGGGGTTGTAGTAGTGCAGGTGTATAAAGGTGGAGCGCAGTATGATGTACGCTGGGGGTTGTAGTACTGCGGGTGTATAAAGGTGGAGCGCAGTATGATGTACACTGGGGGTAGTAGTACTGCGGGTGTATAAAGGTGGAGCGCAGTATGATGTACACTGGGGGTTGTAGTACTGCAGGTGTATAAAGGTGGAGCGCAGTATGATGTACGCTGGGGGTTGTAGTACTGCGGGTGTATAAAGGTGGAGTGCAGTATGATGTACGCTGGGGGTTGTAGTACTGCGGGTGTATAAAGGTGGAGCACAGTATGATGTACACTGGGGGTTGTAGTACTGCGGGTGTATAAAGGTGGAGCGCAGTATGATGGGGGTTGTAGTACTGCGGGTGTATAAAGGTGGAGCGCAGTATGATGTACGCTGGGGGTTGTAGTACTGCGGGTGTATAAAGGTGGAGCGCAGTATGATGTACACTGGGGGTTGTAGTACTGCGGGTGTATAAAGGTGGAGCGCAGTATGATGTACACTGGGGGTTGTAGTACTGCGGGTGTATAAAGGTGGAGCGCAGTATGATGTACGCTGGGGGTTGTAGTACTGCGGGTGTATAAAGTGGAGCGCAGTATAATGTACACTGGGGGTTGTAGTACTGCGGGTGTATAAAGGTGGAGCGCAGTATGATGTACACTGGGGGTTGTAGTACTGCGGGTGTATAAAGGTGGAGCGCAGTATGATGTACGCTGGGGGTTGTAGTACTGCGGGTGTATAAAGGTGGAGCGCAGTATGATGTACGCTGGGGGTTGTAGTACTGCGGGTGTATAAAGGTGGAGCGCAGTATGATGTACGCTGGGGGTTGTAGTACTGCGGGTGTATAAAGGTGGAGCGCAGTATGATGTACGCTGGGGGTTGTAGTACTGCGGGTGTATAAAGGTGGAGCGCAGTATGATGTACGCTGGGGGTTGTAGTACTGCGGGTGTATAAAGGTGGAGCGCAGTATGATGTACACTGGGGGTTGTAGTACTGCGGGTGTATAAAGGTGGAGCGCAGTATGATGTACGCTGGGGGTTGTAGTACTGCGGGTGTATAAAGGTGGAGCGCAGTATGATGTACACTGGGGGTTGTAGTACTGCGGGTGTATAAAGGTGGAGCGCAGTATGATGTACGCTGGGGGTTGTAGTACTGCGGGTGTATAAAGTGGAGCGCAGTATGATGTACACTGGGGGTTGTCGTACTGCGGGTGTATGAAGGTGGAGCACAGTATGATGTACGCTGGGGGTTGTAGTACTGCGGGTGTATAAAGGTGGAGCGCAGTATAATGTACACTGGGGGTTGTAGTACTGCAGGTGTATAAAGGTGGAGCGCAGTATGATGGGGGTTGTAGTACTGCAGGTGTATAAAGGTGGAGCGCAGTATGATGGGGGTTGTAGTACTGCAGGTGTATAAAGGTGGAGCGCAGTATGATGTACGCTGGGGGTTGTAGTACTGCAGGTGTATAAAGGTGGAGCGCAGTATGATGGGGGTTGTAGTACTGCAGGTGTATAAAGGTGGAGCGCAGTATGATGTACGTTGGGGGTTGTAGTACTGCGGGTGTATAAAGGTGGAGCGCAGTATGATGTACGCTGGGGGTTGTAGTACTGCGGGTGTATAAAGGTGGAGCGCAGTGTGATGTACGCTGGGGGTTGTAGTACTGCGGGTGTATAAAGGTGGAGCGCAGTATGATGTACACTGGGGGTTGTAGTACTGCGGGTGTATAAAGGTGGAGCGCAGTATGATGTACGCTGGGGGTTGTAGTACTGCGGGTGTATGAAGGTGGAGCACAGTATGATGTACGCTGGGGGTTGTAGTACTGCGGGTGTATAAAGGTGGAGCGCAGTATGATGTACGCTGGGGGTTGTAGTACTGCGGGTGTATAAAGGTGGAGCGCAGTATAATGTACACTGGGGGTTGTAGTACTGCAGGTGTATAAAGGTGGAGCGCAGTATGATGGGGGTTGTAGTACTGCAGGTGTATAAAGGTGGAGCGCAGTATGATGGGGGTTGTAGTACTGCAGGTGTATAAAGGTGGAGCGCAGTATGATGGGGGTTGTAGTACTGCAGGTGTATAAAGGTGGAGCGCAGTATGATGGGGGTTGTAGTACTGCAGGTGTATAAAGGTGGAGCGCAGTATGATGTACGCTGGGGGTTGTAGTACTGCAGGTGTATAAAGGTGGAGCGCAGTATGATGGGGGTTGTAGTACTGCAGGTGTATAAAGGTGGAGCGCAGTATGATGTACGTTGGGGGTTGTAGTACTGCGGGTGTATAAAGGTGGAGCGCAGTATGATGTACACTGGGGGTTGTAGTACTGCGGGTGTATAAAGGTGGAGCGCAGTATGATGTACGCTGGGGGTTGTAGTACTGCGGGTGTATGAAGGTGGAGCACAGTATGATGTACGCTGGGGGTTGTAGTACTGCGGGTGTATAAAGGTGGAGCGCAGTATGATGTACGCTGGGGGTTGTAGTACTGCGGGTGTATAAAGGTGGAGCGCAGTATAATGTACACTGGGGGTTGTAGTACTGCAGGTGTATAAAGGTGGAGCGCAGTATGATGGGGGTTGTAGTACTGCAGGTGTATAAAGGTGGAGCGCAGTATGATGGGGGTTGTAGTACTGCAGGTGTATAAAGGTGGAGCGCAGTATGATGGGGGTTGTAGTACTGCAGGTGTATAAAGGTGGAGCGCAGTATGATGGGGGTTGTAGTACTGCAGGTGTATAAAGGTGGAGCGCAGTATGATGTACGCTGGGGGTTGTAGTACTGCAGGTGTATAAAGGTGGAGCGCAGTATGATGGGGGTTGTAGTACTGCAGGTGTATAAAGGTGGAGCGCAGTATGATGTACGTTGGGGGTTGTAGTACTGCGGGTGTATAAAGGTGGAGCGCAGTATGATGTACGCTGGGGGTTGTAGTACTGCGGGTGTATAAAGGTGGAGGCAGCTCTGGGTGTAAAGGTTTGTGCTGGAATCATTTGGACGGCAAGAAATGGACTTCACATATAATTCTGCTCATTCTCGGTGAATCCTGCGCTTTACATGTACTGATCCTGAGCAGTATCATCTACTCCAGTCACATCCAGAGCTGCATTTACAGCATAGCTCCTCCATTCAACACCACATTTTCAGCTGACACTACAGCTTTGTTCTCCGTTGCCCGGGGGCATTATACGCTCACTGCCAAGTGTTCTACCCTAGTCATAACGCTTCACATCCAAGATGCCAGTGCCAGGCCCACACATTACAGTCAGTCCATACAGCAGCGCAGAGGATTTTAGGAGGGGAGTACGCCACCTTTGTGTCCTTTATTATATTATTATGTTTTCTGTCTTGTCATTTGGAGCCAGTTTTATAGATTTATCTATGACTGTCTGATAATCCAGAATATTTAATAATCCAGAATATCTCATAGTTCAGTATATTTGATAATCCAGTATATTTGATAATCCAGTATATTTGATAATCCAGAATATTTGATAATCCAGAATATTTGATAATCCAGTATATTTGATAATCCAGTATATTTGATAATCCAGTATATTTGATAATCCAGAATATTTGATAATCCAGTATATTTGATAATCCAGAATATTTGATAATCCAGTATATTTGATAATCCAGTATATTTGATAATCCAGTATATTTGATAATCCAGGACATTTGGTGGGGACGTCCTGCTGCGTATGAGAACGGGGTCAGGTGGGAAGACAGTCAGCAATCTCCTGAATGATTGTGGCCGGGGTCTGTTGTGGCACCAGGAATGTGATGAACGGGCACATTTACCCCCCGGGTGAGGCCTCTGTCCTTGTCTCTCTACAAGGTCCAGACAATAAATAAACTGTTCCAGCGCTCATCAGGATTAATAACATGTAGCGAACACAAGGAAAATATGTGACCCCCGGGGGGAGGGGGCTTCACGGCTCAACTAATAATGCTCACTGTCTCGTGCTGCGTACACTTCACCCTCCAGGGGCACATTACTGGGTGTATCTAAGCCAGGCTGCACCGCGACACCTTCATCACATCACCCGGCCATCATCAGACCAGCAGGAAACCTTCCCTGATGGGACCGCTGCAACCACATACCCTTGTAGGTAGTGCCACACAGCCCCCTTGTAGGTAGTGCCACACAGCCCCCTTATAGGTAGTGCCACACAGCCCCCTTGTAGGTAGTGCCACACAGCCCCCTCGTAAGTAGTGCCACACAGCCCCCTCGTAAGTAGTGCCACACAGCCCCCTCGTAAGTAGTGCCACACAGCCCCCTCGTAAGTAGTGCCACACAGCCCCCTCGTAAGTAGTGCCACAGCCCCCTCGTAAGTAGTGCCACACATCCCCCTTGTAGGTAGTGCCACACAGCCCCCTCGTAAGTAGTGCCACACAGCCCCCTGGTAGGTAGTGCCACACAGCCCCCTTGTAGGTAGTGCCACAAAGCCCCCTTGTAGGTAGTGCCACGAAGCCCCCTTGTAGGTAGTGCCACACAGCCCCCTTGCAGGTAGTGCCACACAGCCCCCTCGTAAGTAGTTCCACACAGCCCCCTGGTAGGTAGTGCCACACAGCCCCCTTGTAGGTAGTGCCACACAGCCCCCTTGTAGGTAGTGCCACACAGCCCCCTTGTAGGTAGTACCACACAGCCCCCTTGCAGGTAGTGCCACACAGCCCCCTTGCAGGTAGTGCCACACAGCCCCCTCGTAAGTAGTGCCACACAGCCCCCTGGTAGGTAGTGCCACACAGCCCCCTTGTAGGTAGTGCCACACAGCCCCCTTGTAGGTAGTGCCACACAGCCCCCTCGTAAGTAGTGCCACACAGCCCCCTGGTAGGTAGTGCTACACCGCCCCCTTGTAGGTAGTGCCACACAGCCCCCTTGTAGGTAGTGCCACACAGCCCCCTTGTAGGTAGTGCCACACAGCCCCCTTGTAGGTAGTGCCACACAGCCCCCTCGCAGGTAGTGCCACACAGCCCCCTCGTAAGTAGTGCCACACAGCCTCCTGGTAGGTAGTGCCACACAGCCCCCTTGTAGGTAGTGCCACACAGCCCCCTCGTAAGTAGTGCCACACAGCCCCCTGGTAGGTAGTGCCACACAGCCCCCTTGTAGGTAGTGCCACAAAGCCCCCTTGTAGGTAGTGCCACACAGCCCCCTTGTAGGTAGTGCCACACAGCCCCCTTGCAGGTAGTGCCACACAGCCCCCTCGTAAGTAGTTCCACACAGCCCCCTGGTAGGTAGTGCCACACAGCCCCCTTGTAGGTAGTGCCACACAGCCCCCTTGTAGGTAGTGCCACACAGCCCCCTTGTAGGTAGTGCCACACAGCCCCCTTGTAGGTAGTGCCACACAGCCCCCTTGTAGGTAGTGCCACACAGCCCCCTTGCAGGTAGTGCCACACAGCCCCCTCGTAAGTAGTGCCACACAGCCCCCTGGTAGGTAGTGCCACACAGCCCCCTTGTAGGTAGTGCCACACAGCCCCCTTGTAGGTAGTGCCACACAGCCCCCTCGTAAGTAGTGTCACACAGCCCCCTGGTAGGTAGTGCTACACCGCCCCCTTGTAGGTAGTGCCACACAGCCCCCTTGTAGGTAGTGCCACACAGCCCCCTTGTAGGTAGTGCCACACAGCCCCCTTGTAGGTAGTGCCACACAGCCCCCTCGCAGGTAGTGCCACACAGCCCCCTCGTAAGTAGTGCCACGCAGCCTCCTGGTAGGTAGTGCCACACAGCCCCCTTGTAGGTAGTGCCACACAGCCCCCTTGTAAGTAGTGCCACACAGCCCCCTTGTAGGTAGTGCCACACAGCCCCCTTGTAAGTAGTGCCACACAGCCTCCTTGTAAGTAGTGCCACACAGCCCCCTTGTAGGTAGTGCCAAACATCCCCCTTGTAAGAAGTGCCACACAGCCCCCTTGTAGGTAGTGCCAAACATCCCCCTTGTAAGTAGTGCCACACAGCCCCCTTGTAGGTAGGTCCACACAGCCCCCTTGTAAGTAGTGCCACACAGCCCCCTTGTAAGTAGTGCCACACAGCCCCCTTGTAGGTAGTGCCACACAGCCCCCTTGTAGGTAGTGCCACACAGCCCCCTTGTAGGTAGTGCCACACAGCCCCCTTGTAGGTAGTGCCACACAGCCCCCTTGTAGGTAGGTCCACACAGCCCCCTTGTAGGTAGGTCCACACAGCCCCCTTGTAAGTAGTGCCACACAGCCTCCTTGTAGGTAGGTCCACACAGCCCCCTTGTAGGTAGGTCCAGACAGCCCCCTTGTAAGTAGTGCCACACAGCCCCCTTGTAGGTAGTGCCACACAGCCCCCTTGTAGGTAGTGCCACACAGCACCCTCGTAAGTAGTGCCACACAGCCCCCTGGTAGGTAGTGCCACACAGCCCCCTTGTAGGTAGTGCCACACAGCCCCCTTGTAGGTAGTGCCACACAGCCCCATGGTAAGGTGAATGGATGGATGAAAAAGTAGGATCTGTGGTGGCGCTGCTGTGTGGAAGGACGAGGAATATACTCGTGGAGTCGGTTCTATATAACGGAATTTTATTGTACAAGGTGGCTACGCGTTTCAACGCCGAACTGGCGTCTTCATCAGGCATGAAAAACAGAAGAAACGGCATCTATATATACACGACTGGACTGGTCTCGATTGGGCCAGTTCAGACATGGTGATTGACAAAAAAACCGCCAAAACCAGGCAGGTGAAGGTTCAAAGGTGCCTATACATAATAACAATAGGATACATATCCAGGGGCAGTTAAAAGTTAATACAAAGTAATATGGTAGAACTATCTGATTAAAACTTAAAACATCCTTTTTTGTCAACCACCATGTTTGAACTGGCCCAATCGAGACCAGTCCAGTCGTGTATATATAGATGCCGTTTCTTCTGTTTTTCATGCCTGATGAAGACGCCAGTTCGGCGTTGAAACGCGTAGCCACCTTGTACAATAAAATTCCGTTATATAGAACCGACTTCACGAGTATATTCCTCGTCCTTCCACACAGCAGCGCCACCACAGATCCTACTTTTTCATCCATCCATTCACCTTACCAGGCAGTTACCTGTGTTAACCGGTTCGGATCTGGCAGCAGCACCCGTGGATCTTTAATGCAAACTACCTATGGCTAAATGGTGAGCATGGTTTTTTCATTCCTTGCCCGCCTATCTTATTGATCTATACCATGTGGCGCCGTGGTTTTTGCTCTCTTTCCTACACAGCCCCCTTGTAAGTAGTGCCACACAGCCCCCTTGTAGGTAGTGCCACACAGCCCCCTTGTAAGTAGTGCCACACAGCCCCCTTGTAAGTAGTGCCACACAGCCCCCTTGTAGGTAGTGCCACACAGCCCCCTTGTAGGTAGTGCCAAACATCCCCCTTGTAAGTAGTGCCACACAGCCCCCTGTAGATAGTGCCACACAGCCCCCTGTAGATAGTGCCACACAGCCCCCTTGTAAGTAGGGCCACACAGCCCCCTGTAGATAGTGCCACACAGCCCACTTGTAAGTAGTGCCACAAAGCCCCTTGTAGGTAGTGCCACAAGTGCACCCCAGTTGGGAACCACTGGTATATACTATATACTCCTCCGCTGTACTGATGGACCTGGAGGGGGAGCCGCTATAATAAGGTCACAGTAATAATGGTGCCGTACGGCGATGGCGAGAGTGCGGCGGATAAGGTGGTTCCCGAATACGACATGATTTGCTCTCATCACGATCTTTCTAGAATATTTGTAGTAAAATCTGATTTCTGTGATGATTTGGAGGCTGAAGTTGTGGCCTCCCATGAGCGGAGTATTTTTCCATATGTGACTCTATTCCAACACTCAATATAATGTATATAATTGTATGGATTTAGGCGGGGGCGGTCCTTCTTTTAGGGCAGGGCGGAGTTTTTGAAGTGATGTAACTTCCTGTGTCTCTTACTCTCACAAAAAGAAACGGCAGAAACATTTAACTCTTAATCCGCCCCTTCCTTTTTTTGACTGTGCCTCTGTTTATTTGATATTTTTTCTTACCTTGTTTGGTTGAGGGTGGTTTTACACATTAATCATGTAGCGCGTCGATTGCCGTTTATTTTAGGTCTATTTCGTGGCACAATAGTCGGTAATGGGGACGAATTACGGTAAATACGATTGTTCGTCCTCATACATTTTGCGTCTCGTCTGCAGCATATCTCGTGTTTACACGTGGAGCAAAAACAGAAGAGCGGTCGGACATGCGCCCTGCCCGTCTGTTCAAGGTCTATGGGACTGATGGAAACAGCCGAGCACTCTACTCGGCTGTTTCAGTCACTCCCATAGACTTTGGTAGCGCACATGCTCCACACCCTCTCTCCGCTCTGTGCGATTATGCAGTGGGGAGAACCGTGGGGTTTGTGACCCCCTTTCTAGCAAAAGGTAATTGTATGGTCACCCAGGGGCGGGCACGGCGAGGATCTTTGGTAGGGTCAATGGTGCCCTGGAAATGGACTAGCTCTGCTAGAATTGCTGCCGGGGTTTGCTGCCCCTTCATTGCTGTCTGTGCGGTATGTCAGGCAGATGGAGATCTCACGGTATCCGTGAATCCCAAAAAATACTTGTCAAGCACCTCATCTGACTACAAGTGTGATCTTGTAGTCAGGAGGTTTTAAATAAATCTGCGTTTAATGTTTTGTGTTATTTGGATCATATGTTTACGCTAGTTTGGGTCACTTTGGTAGTAAATGAGGGTCCATCCCATATCCATCCCATATCCATCCCATATCCATCCCATATCCATCCCATATCCATCATACGGTCACTGGGTCTCATTGTAACCAATCAGAACTCTTCCTTCATTTTGTTGCCTGAACTAGAAAAATGCACTTGTATGTTATCGGTTGCCATGAGGCTCAGTGTCCCAATAATAACATGAAGCTACCAGAGCACAGGGTCATGAAGTGTTGTCATGGGGACGCAAGGACCGCAGCACAGAAATAAGATATGTTTAGCACATAGTAAAGCATTGTTTCCTGGACTGTCCGTGATTCTCCAATAATAAAAGAAGTCCTGGAGCTCCAGCATAGTCTCGATTTCAGTGGTCAGTCCCTGACAGATCCTGCCCGGCGATCAGCTGATTGAGATCAGGACAGAAAAGGAAATGATCAGCAGCTGCTTGTAGAGCAGCAACACAGGAGGTGAGATGGTTAGAGTTAATTCATACTGGATTGCATTATATATTAGGGGGGCTCTGACTGACACTATTTATAGAGGGACTGAGGCTGATATGTTTATAGGGGGTCTCCTGCTGGTACTGTTTAGGGGGGGAACTTTGGTCATACTGTTTAGGGAGGAAGTCTTCCTGTCACTGCTTATGGAGGCATTCTGTCTGACACTTTTTATACGTGATCTTTGATTTGTGCTCTTTAAGGAGAACTCTAGTTGACACTGTTTATAGGGGAGCTCTGACGGACACTGTTTATAGGGGACCTCTGATGGACAGTTATTATAGGGGAGCTCTGACTGACACTGTTTATAGGGGAGCTCTGTCTAACACTGTTTATAGAGGACCTCTAACTGACACTGTTTATAGGGTCTTCTGCGTGTCTGTTTATAGGGGATGTCATTTGACACTATTTAAGGAGGGCTTCTTTCTGTCACTGTTTATAGGGTCTCCGTGATGACACTGTTTATGGATGAAGTCTGTCTGACACTGTTTATAGGGGTCTTCTGGATGGCACTGTTTAATGAGGGGTTCTGTCTGTCACTGTTTATAGCGGGCCACTTTCTGACACTCTTCATAGGGTCTTCTGGGCGGCACTTTTTAAGGAGGAGGTCTGGATAGGTGATTTTTGGCTGCCTATTTTCAAGGAGAACTCTAGTTGTCACTATTGATAGTGGACCTCTGTCTGACACTGTTTATTGGTGGTCTTCTGGCTGGCGCTGTTTCTAGGGGGCTACATGGTGGCACTTTTTAAGGAGGGATTCAGTCTGACATTAATTATAGGGGACCTCTGACTGAGACTGTTTATAGGGCGTCTTATTACTGACACTGTTTATAGGGGTCTTCTGGGTGGAACTGTTTATAGGGGGGCTTCATTGCTGACACTTTATAAGGAAGGATTCTGTCTGAAATTAATTATAGGGGAGCTCTGGTTGACACTGTTTATAGGGGGTCTTCTGGGTGGCACTGTTTATAGGGGGCTTAATGGTGGCACTTTATAAGGAGGGATTCTGTCTGACATTAATTATAGGGGACCTCTGTGTGACAGTTTATAGGGGGTCTTCTCACTGACACTGTTTATAGGGGTCTGCTTTGTGCCACTGTTTATAGGGGGCTTCATGGTGACACTTTATAAGGAAGGATCCTGTCTGACATTAATTATAGGGGACCTCTGTGTGACAGTTTATAGGGGGTCTTCTCACTGACACTGTTTATAGGGGTCTTCTGGGTGGCACTGTTTATAGGGGGCTTCATGGTGACACTTTATAAGGAAGGATCCTGTCTGACATTAATTATAGGGGACCTCTGGTGTACACTTTGTAGGGGTCTTCTGGTGTTAGTTTATAGGGGACGTCTTGGTGGCACTTTTTAAAGAGGAGTTCTGGGTGTCACTGTTTATAGGGGACCTCTACCTGACACTGTTCATAGGGTCTTCTGGGTGTCACTGTTTATAGGGGACCTCTACCTGACACTGTTCATAGGGTCTTCTGGGTGGCACTGTTTAAAGAGAGATTATGTCTGACATTGTTTATAGGGGACCTCGGTCTGGCACTGTTTATAGGGGAACTCAAAATACATTTTTGAGTCTCTTAATAGCATTCCAGCCAGGGGCTCCTGCATAAAAACATATGTTGTGGTGCTCTCCATGGACAACCTCGACTTCCTCCCTGACCCCCTTTATTGAAGTCAGTAGATGTGTAGTAGAAGGAGTGTAATATATAATAATGGGGCTGTGCCTGTCACCACCCCATGCAGTGCTGTCAGTGCGGGGTGAGGTAACATCCAGGAGGCCGCTTGTGTACACATTGTGTATTGTCGTGTGTGCTGAGCCGAGTCTTGTTTGTAGCGACCCGAGGGCTGGGGACGCCAGGAGAGCGCGGTGACAATGAGGACAATGTGTAAACAGAGGGCTCGCGGAACATTCCGGTAGATTTGTGGATACTTGTGTCTCACGGTCAGTATGTGTCCCCTGTAGAGGGTTCGTGTCAAATTCACATATCAGAGAATTAGAAAATTTCCGAGGACTTTTCCGTCTCCCCCGCACGCGGTTGCGTCTCTTGATCGGGGGTTTGTCCTGGTTCCCTCTCTGCTGTGTTGGGTAATGCTGTATATATTATGTATCCTTTTGTCTATTACACCACGCGTTTCATCTCTCCCTGTCTATAAATATCTCCCTGGATGGAGAGCACCTTGAAGTTTCCGGAGCCTCCTCACGAGAAGACACACTGTCTCTGTAGACAAGCACGAGACCTACGAGACGTGGCCGATGCACATTTTTGATTATTTTTTTTATAAAGCCAATGAAATTGGATAAGACAAGTCGTCCATTGAGCGGTGAATATATCTCGAGGCGGATGTGGCCGGGTAAACTCCGGTCTGAGGAGAGGGGGGGGGGGGGTGCGGACTCTAAAGAGTGAAGGGTGGAAAGCTGGGTAAGATGTTCTGTCGACCCCCCCCGCACATGTCAGTTGTTAACGTTAATCACTGTGGGGTCGGCAGAGGCGCGCCACCTATGAGCCAAGGTGAGAGCTTCAGGGGGGCAGCATTTTGGTCCATACTTGGATTTTTCCATCACCAATTTGAGACAGGAGGGGGCGCCATTTCTCTTTTTGCCTCATGCAGCAAAAAGGCTAGAAGCACCCGTGGTCTTGGGTGCCAAAACGGTTGATTCTACCAAAGCGAGTCGTTCCGCTCCACCTGCCCGTGGCCTATTGGCTTACATTTTAATTGGTACAATCAGTGGTTAGACATGTGGATCTTGTTGGCTCCTCCTACTCCCCAATAGAGTGTACCGAGAGGCGGGGCTTATCATTTTGTCCCTCTGACTGATCTTCATGTAAATGATTTGCTCATTACCGTGTGACTTATAGATGTGACGAGGGGGAGGATGACGTTATTCACACTGCTGCAGCTCATCGCTGCGTTTACGGTTAATTTGAACTCGCTTCGCGCTGATCAGAAGAATAATAGCAGCGTCGATCATTATGACTGTGATCTCCATCCCCCTGACAGCCACGGCGGCGTTATTCATCGGAGGCTGATTGTAAGAGTAGATACAGTTAAACATTTACTTAGTGTGACTTGTTAGGTGACCCCGGCTGTGTTGGAATGTGATCGTAGGTGCTGCAGGTAGGACGGGAGATGGGGGAGTATGTTATTGTTATCTCTGTGTGTACATAGTGATACAGTGAATTATATCCGGTGACATAAACACAACGCAGTATCTATCTATCTATCTATCTATCTATCTATCTATCTATCTATCTATCTATCTATCTATCTATCTATCTATCTATCTATGTCATATCTATCTATCTATCTATCTATCTATCTATCTATCTATCTATCTATCTATCTATCTATCTATCTATCTATCTATCTATCTATCTATCTATCTATCTATCCATCTATCTCATATCTATCTATCTATCTATCTATCTCCTATCTATCTATCTATCTATCTATCTATCTATCTATCTATCTATCTATCTATCTATCTATCTATCTATCTATCTATCTATCTATCTATCTATCTATCTATCTCATATCTATCTCATATCTATCTATCTCCTATCTATCTATCTCTCTCATATCTATCTATCTATCTATCTATCTATCTATCTATCTATCTATCTATCTATCTATCTATCTATCTATCTATCTATCTATCTATCTATCTATCTATCTATCTATCTATCTATCTATCTATCTATCTATCTATCTCGCACTTCATAGTCGGCCCCAGCACTCTGTTCGTCTTTGTTGTTGTAGTTTCGAGTTTCCATGTAATCGTCCCCTGTGGGGTTGTCTCCCGGCTTTAACGCTGCGTTTATGTGTAAAATTCCCCACACGAGTTTCTGTAAAGTCGCCAGAAAGAAAAAAAACAAGCGTTAACCCCTGTCTGACACCCCTGAATATCCGAGAAGTCCCTACATTATTGACTCATCCTCTTCTGACAAGACCCCTAAACATATATAGACTCCTGACCAGACCCCCAAACAAATACAAATTCCACACCATCTAAATGAAGAGACCCCAGTCCAGACCCCCTAAATAAATGCAGACCCCAGACCATCTAATTAAATAGACCCCAAATCAGACCCTTAAATACAGTCCTCAGACCAGTAGATACTCCTCTGCCCCTGTTCCTTCAGTCCTCCTCATTGCGGGAGCAGGGAGAGGTGAATATTTTGTAAGGACGCGTGTACGGTAGATTTGCCAGGTGTTCTGGTGGTCTAGAAGATCTCCCTTTTTTCCAGCTCTTCTGGTGGTCCGGGAGATCTTCCCTTTTTCCAGTTCTTTTGGTGGTCCAGGAGATATCCCATTTTTCTAACTCTTCTGGTGGTCCGGGAGATCTCGCTTTTTTCTAGCTCTTCTTCGGTCCGAGAGTTCTTCCCTTTTCCCGACTCTTCTGGTAGTTCAGGAGCTCATCTTTTTTTGGGCTCTTCTGGTGATCTGGGTGATCTCCCCTTTTCCCGGCTTTTCTGGTGGTTCAGAATATCTCCCCGTTTTCCGACTGTTGGAGGTCTGGGATATCTTCCATTTTCCCGGTTCATTTGGTGGTCCTGGAGATATCTAATTTTTCCGACTTTTCTGGTGGTCCGGGAGATCTTACCTTTTCCCGGTTCTTTTGGTGGTCCTGGAGATATCCCATTTTTCCAACTCTTCTGGTGGTCCGGGAAATCTCCCATTTTTCCAACTCTTCTGGTGGTCCGGGAGATCACACCTTTCTCCAGCCCTTCTGGTGGTCCCGGAGACCTTCCCTTTTCCCAGCTCTTCTGGTAGTTCAGGAGATCTCCCCTTTTTCCGGGTCTTCTGGTGATCCGAGTGATCTCCCCTTTTCGCGGCTCTTCTGGTAGTCCGGGAGATCTTCCCTTTTACCGGCTCTTCTGGTAGTTCAGGAGATCTCGCCTTTTTCTTTCTTTTTCTGGTGATCCGGGTGATCTTCTCTATCCCGGTTCTTTTGGTGGTTCAGGAGATATCCCATTTTTCTGACTGTTCTGGTGGTCTGGGAGATCTTCCCTTTTCCCGGGTCCTTTGGTGGTCCGGGAGATATCCCATTTTTTCAACTCTGGTGGTCTGGGAGATATCGCCTTTTCCAGCTCTTCTGGTGATCCGGGTGATCTTCCCTTTTCCCGGCTGTTCTGGTGATTCAGGAGATCTTCCCTTTTCCCGGATCTTCTGGTAGTTCAGGAGATCTCGCCTTTTTCTGGCTTTTCTGGTGATCCGCGTGATCTTCTCTTTTCCCGGTTCTTTAGGTGGTTCAGGTGATATCCCATTTTTCCGACTCTTCTGGTGGTCTCGGAGATCTTCCCTTTTCCCGGTTCCTTTGGTGGTCCGGGAGATATCCCAGTTTTTCAACTCCTCTGGTGGTCTGGGAGATCTCGCCTTTTCCAGCTCTTCTGGTGATCCGGGTGACCTTCCCTTTTCCTGACTGTTCTGGTGGTTCAGGAGATCTTCCCTTTTCCCGGTTCTTTTGGTGGTCCGAGAGATATCCAATTTTTCCAGGCTCTTCTGGTGATCCTGGAGATCTCCCCTTTTTCCGACTCTTCTAACGGTCCAGGAGATCTCGCCTTTTCCCGGCTCTTCTGGTGGTCCAGGAGATCTCCCCTTTTCCCGGCTCTTCTGGTGGTCCAGGAGATCTCCCCTTTTCCTGGCTCTTCTGGTGTTCCGGGAGATGTCACCTGTTTCCGACTCTTCTGGACATTCTGGGAGAGTTATTAAGTATGAGATAGTGTTACAGGGGTTGCTGGGCCCATGTGTCCTCGTCTGACCTTTTTTGTATAAAGCAGGGGCAGATGTCCTTATAACACTGAGCTAGCCTGCGCCATTGTGCCTACTGAAGCCGTTACTAACAGTGCCCATCGGGGACTGGGACAGAACTTGTCCCATACCTTCACTCCTCCTGGCGGGATTGATGCAGAGCACTGCTTAAGAAGACTGATCGTCTATCTGAGAAAATACTTTAAAATGTATGGCCTATCCTTCTCCTATCCTGGAATATCTGATTAGTGGGGGTCCGACCCCTGGCACTAGCTAGCACCACATCCCCTTCATGGCATACCAGGCACAGCGCTGTACATTTGGTTGTGGCTGTGCCTGGTACTACAGTTTAGTCTCATTCACTTAAATGGGACTGAGCTTTGTGAATTGTAGTACCATGTACAGCCACAACCAAATGTACGGCGCTGTGCCTGGTATGCCATGAAGGGGCACTGCGGCCACTTCATGCAGCTGTTCGACGGGGTGCTGGGAGTCAGACTGATCAGATATTGATAGCTTACAGTCTCGATGGCATATGTGGTATATATATTATAGTCCCGGAATACCCCTCTAAAGGTGTTGTCCACATTTGTCTCTCCTGATATTTTGGTTAAGAAAGGTACATATGCACGTCCACAACCTACAGTACAGTATACAAGTTGTGTAGCAGCAGAATGTTCACTTATTATGTGATACAGAGCTCCAAATCCCCTGCATTGACGGAGTTACATGATCATTCTGACTACCTGCATTCACCACCAGAGGGAGCTCACTGCATACTGATTATACATAATAATTAACTGGTCTTCAGTGAGCTCCCCCTAGTGGCGGCTTCAGGCAGACAGAATTTTAGTATTTACCTCTATGTGTATGCAGGGGATTTGGAGCTCTGTATCAGAAAACCGACTTCTATAAATGTTATAAAATGTAATCGCACAAACTGTGGATCAGATGGACATTCATTTTACGATAATTGTTATCTCTTTGCAGTGTAGAATATATCTGTTGCTACCTGGAAACCATCAGCAAGCAGGCTTTATTTTTATTCTAATTAAGTCTTGTGTAAAGTGCTAGTACCACCAGAGAAAGTTATAACCGAAATATCAGATCCATCAATAGCAACATGTTGACGGTTTCTAACACCAGACGATTTTTATTTCCCTGCACTGCACCTACTGATAGACACGGAGAATGGGTAATGGGAAGATTACGAGATACTGGTGCTTATAGACTCGAGGGAAATGGGGGTGGAGTGTCACTTTAAGATGCGGAGAATGAAACATGGAGTGAAAGGAGAAACCTATAACCTGGTTGGCGGGAGCAATGTATACAGTGCAGCGGATATACAGGTGTATACAGCGACATGACGGATGTTTTATGGGATTTCCCAATTATCCTCCCCCAGAATCAGGATCTTGTATGAACTCGCTGACAGCGGGATCCCGCCCGTCCAGGGACCGTGAGCTGCACTGTGTTCTACCTAAAAGCCTCAGCTCCAGGGTCTGAATCCTTAAAGGAGCATTAAAGGGGTTGTCCAGGATTAGTTGTGTCTGGTATTACATCTCAGGGAATATGGCTGAGCTGCAATACCACACACAACCTGTGGACAGGTGTGGCGCTGTATTTGTAAGAAAGCAGCAATGTGTTCAGAATCATGGACAAACCCAACCTCCGTGGTAAATACAGCGCAAAACGGTCACTTACCCTCTCTGTTTAGGTAAGCTCCTCCCATTTCACATGGAAGGAGGAGCCACGGATGTGGGTTATTGGGTGTATTCTAGTTACTTGCTGCATGTTACTTGGGGGGTAGATCAGGATGTTCTTCTCATAGTGACTCTGTTCTCTCTGCAGGGACCTCTGCTGCGCTGATCTGTCCGGTTACTAGAGATATCTATATGCAGAAAGGTAAGAGACTTCCTGTGATGATAGTGACTCATGCATAGATGGCAGTGTTCTACTGTGATTATTTATCCACTAGATGGCAGTGTTCTATTGTGATTATTTATCCACTAGATGGCAGTGTTCTACTGTGATTATTTATCCACTAGCTGGCAGTGTTCTACTGTGATTATTTATCCACTAGATGGCAGTGTTCTACTGTGATTATTTATCCACTAGATGGCAGTGTTCTACTGTGATTATTTATCCACTAGATGGCACTGTTCTACTGTGATTATTTATCCACTAGCTAGCAGTGTTATACTGTGATTATTTATCCACTAGATGGCAGTGTTCTACTGTGATTATTTATCCACTAGCTGGCACTGTTCTACTGTGATTATTTATCCACTAGATGGCAGTGTTCTACTGTGATTATTTATCCACTAGCTGGCACTGTTCTACTGTGATTATTTATCCACTAGATGGCAGTGTTCTACTGTGATTATTTATCCACTAGATGGCAGTGTTCTACTGTGATTATTTATCCACTAGATGGCAGTGTTCTACTGTGATTATTTATCCACTAGATAGCACTGTTCGATTGTCATTATTTATCCACTAGATGGCAGTATTCTATTGTCATTATTTATCCACTAGATGGCAGTATTCTATTGTGATTATTTATCTACTAGATGGCACTGTCCTATTGTCATTATTTGTCCACTAGATGGCACTATTCTATTGTCATTATTTAGCCACTAGATGCCACTGTCCTATTGTCATTATTTATCCACTAGATGGCACTGTTCTATTGTGATTAGGTATCCACTAGATGGCAGTGTTCTATTGTCATTATTTATCCACTAGATGGCACTGTTCTATTGTGATTAGGTAACCACTAGATGGCAGTGTTCTATGGTCATTATTTATCTACTAGATGGCACTGTTCTATTGTGATTAGGTATCCACTAGATGGCAGTATTCCATTTTGATTATTTATCCACTAGATGGCAGTGTTCTATTGTCATTATTTATCCACTAGATGGCACTGTTCTATTGTCATTATTTATCCACTAGATGGCAGTATTCTATTGCGATTATTTATTCACTAGATGGCAGTATTTTATTGCGATTATTTATTCACTAGATGGCACTGTTATCTTGTGATTTTTTTATCCACTAGATGGCAGTATTCCATTGAGATTATTTATTCACTAAATGAGACTGTTATCTTGCGATTATTTATCCACTAGATGGCACTGTTCTATACTTAATTTTATTAATATTTATTCACCAGATGGCACTATTGTGTTTTCATTTATGTGAATGTTTCCATTTAATCTCTTGACATTCGTCTGTGTGGATTTTAGAAATAAAATGTTGGTAAAAAATTTGTTTTCTTTATGCTGAAGGCCGACTCCACAGATAAGGGCAGTCCCATGATGACTTTGCAGTGCAGTCTGTAATCTGCTGGAGCTCACCTCATAATGTGTCCGTCAATCTATTGTTATCAGACATGTCAGGCTGGGAGAGGATGACTGTAGGCCAGGTGAATACAATCTATTATTCTCTGTTATCAGACATGTCAGGCTGAGGAGAGGATGACTGTAGGCCAGGTGAATACAATCTATTGTTCTCTGTTATCAGACATATCAGGCTGGGAGAGGATGACTGTAGGCCAGGTGAATACAATCTATTGTTCTCTGTTATCAGACATGTCAGGCTGGGGGAGGATGACTGTAGGCCAGGTGAATACAATCTATTGTTCTCTGTTATCAGACATATCAGGCTGGGAGAGGATGACTGTAGGCCAGGTGAATACAATCTATTGTTCTCTGTTATCAGACATGTCAGGCTGGGGGAGGATGACTGTAGGACAGGTGAATACAATCTATTGTTCTCTGTTATCAGACATGTCAGGCTGGGGAGAGGATGACTGTAGGACAGGTGAATACAATCTATTGTTCTCTGTTATCAGACATATCAGGCTGGGAGAGGATGACTGTAGGCCAGGTGAATACAATCTATTGTTCTCTGTTATCAGACATGTCAGGCTGGGGGAGGATAACTGTAGGACAGGTGAACACAATCTATTGTTCTCTGTTATCAGACATGTCAGGCTGGGGGAGGATGACTGTAGGACAGGTGAATACAATCTATTATTCTCTGTTATCAGACATGTCAGACTGGGGAGAGGATGACTGTAGGACAGGTGAATACAATCTATTGTTCTCTGTTATTAGACACGTCAGGCTGGGGAGAGGATCTGTAGGACAGGTGAATACAATTTATTGTTCTCTGTTATCAGACATGTCAGGCTGGGAGAGGATGACTGTAGGACAGGTGAATACAATCTATTATTCTCTGTTATCAGACATGTCAGGCTGGGAGAGGATGACTGTAGGACAGGTGAATACAATCTATTGTTCTCTGATATCAGACATGTCAGGCTGGGGGAGGATGACTGTAGGACAGGTGAATACAATCTATTGTTCTCTGATATCAGACATGTCAGGCTGGGGGAGGATGACTGTAGGACAGGTGAATACAATCTATTGTTCTCTGTTATCAGACATATCAGGCTGGGAGAGGATGACTGTAGGACAGGTGAATACAATCTATTATTCTCTGTTATCAGACATGTCAGGCTGGGGGAGGATGACTGTAGGACAGGTGAATACAATCTATTGTTCTCTGTTATCAGACATGTCAGGCTGGGGGAGGATGACTGTAGGACAGGTGAATACAATCTATTGTTCTCTGTTATCAGACATATCAGGCTGGGAGAGGATGACTGTAGGCCAGGTGAATACAATCTATTGTTCTCTGTTATCAGACATGTCAGGCTGGGGGAGGATGACTGTAGGACAGGTGAATACAATCTATTCTCTGTTATCAGACATGTCAGACTGGGGAGAGGATGACTGTAGGACAGGTGAATACAATCTATTGTTCTCTGTTATCAGACACGTCAGGCTGGGGAGAGGATCTGTAGGACAGGTGAATACAATCTATTGTTCTCTGTTATCAGACATGTCAGGCTGGGAGAGGATGACTGTAGGACAGGTGAATACAATCTATTGTTCTCTGTTATCAGACATGCCAGGCTGGGGGAGGATGACTGTAGGACAGGTGAATACAATCTATTGTTCTCTGTTATCAGACATCTCAGGCTGGGAGAGGATGACTGTAGGGCAGGTGAATACAATCTATTGCTCTCTTTTATCAGACATGTCAGACTGGGGGGAGGATGACTGTAGGACAGGTGAATACAATCTATTGTTCTCTGTTATCAGACATGTCAGGCTGGGGGGAGGATGACTGTAGGACAGGTGAATACAATTTATTGTTCTCTGTTATCAGACATGTCAGGCTGGGGGGAGGATGACTGTAGGACAGGTGAATACAATGTATTCTCTGTTATCAGCCATGTCAGGCTGGGAGAGGATGACTGTAGGACAGGTGAATACAATATATTGTTCTCTGTTATCAGACATGTCAGGCTGGAGGAGGATGACTGTAGGACAGGTGAATACAATCTATTGTTCTCTGTTATCAGACATGTCAGGCTGGGTGAGGATGACTGTAGGACAGGTGAATACAATCTTGTTCTCTGTTATCAGACATGTCAGGCTGGGGGGGGGATGACTAGGACAGGTGAATACAATCTATTGTTCTCTGTTATCACACATGTCAGGCTGGGGGAGGATGACTGTAGGACAGGAGAATACAATCTATTGTTCTCTGTTATCAGCCATGTGAGGCTGGTGGAGGGGCTGACTGTAGGACAGGTGATTACAATCTATTGTTCTCTGTTATTAGACATGTCAGGCTGGGAGATGATGACTGTAGGACAGGTGAATACAATCTATTGTTCTCTGTTATCAGACATGTCAGGCTGGGGGGAGGATGATTGTAGGACAGGTGAATACAATATATTGTTCCCTGTTATCCGACATGTCAGGCTGAGGAGGATGACTGTAGGACAGGTGAATACAATCTTGTGTTCTCTGTTATCAGACATGTCAGGCTGGGGGGGATGACTGTAGGACAGGTGATTACAATCTATTGTTCTCTGTTATCAGACATGTCAGGCTGGGGGGAAGATGACTGTAGGACAGTTGAATACAATCTATTGTTCTCTGTTATCAGACATGTCAGGCTGGGGGAGGATGACTGTAGGACAGGTGAATACAATCTATTGTTCTCTGTTATCAGACATGTCAGGCTGGGGGAGGATGACTGTAGGACAGGTGAATACAATCTATTGTTCTCTGTTATCAGACATATCAGGCTGGGAGAGGATGACTGTAGGCCAGGTGAATACAATCTATTGTTCTCTGTTATCAGACATGTCAGGCTGGGGGAGGATGACTGTAGGACAGGTGAATACAATCTATTCTCTGTTATCAGACATGTCAGACTGGGGAGAGGATGACTGTAGGACAGGTGAATACAATCTATTGTTCTCTGTTATCAGACACGTCAGGCTGGGGAGAGGATCTGTAGGACAGGTGAATACAATCTATTGTTCTCTGTTATCAGACATGTCAGGCTGGGAGAGGATGACTGTAGGACAGGTGAATACAATCTATTGTTCTCTGTTATCAGACATGCCAGGCTGGGGGAGGATGACTGTAGGACAGGTGAATACAATCTATTGTTCTCTGTTATCAGACATCTCAGGCTGGGAGAGGATGACTGTAGGGCAGGTGAATACAATCTATTGCTCTCTTTTATCAGACATGTCAGACTGGGGGGAGGATGACTGTAGGACAGGTGAATACAATCTATTGTTCTCTGTTATCAGACATGTCAGGCTGGGGGGAGGATGACTGTAGGACAGGTGAATACAATGTATTGTTCTCTGTTATCAGACATGTCAGGCTGGGGGAGGATGACTGTAGGACAGGTGAATACAATGTATTGTTCTCTGTTATCAGCCATGTCAGGCTGGGAGAGGATGACTGTAGGACAGGTGAATACAATATATTGTTCTCTGTTATCAGACATGTCAGGCTGGAGGAGGATGACTGTAGGACAGGTGAATACAATCTATTGTTCTCTGTTATCAGACATGTCAGGCTGGGTGAGGATGACTGTAGGACAGGTGAATACAATCTTGTTCTCTGTTATCAGACATGTCAGGCTGGGGGAGGATGACTGTAGGACAGGAGAATACAATCTATTGTTCTCTGTTATCAGCCATGTGAGGCTGGTGGAGGGGCTGACTGTGGGACAGGTGATTACAATCTATTGTTCTCTGTTATTAGACATGTCAGGCTGGGAGATGATGACTGTAGGACAGGTGAATACAATCTATTGTTCTCTGTTATCAGACATGTCAGGCTGGGGGGAGGATGATTGTAGGACAGGTGAATACAATATATTGTTCCCTGTTATCTGACATGTCAGGCTGAGGAGGATGACTGTAGGACAGGTGAATACAATCTTGTGTTCTCTGTTATCAGACATGTCAGGCTGGGGGGAAGATGACTGTAGGAGAGGTGAATACAATCTATTGTTCTCTGTTATCAGACATGTCAGGCTGGGAGAGGATGACTGTAGGACAGGTGAATACAATCTATTATTCTCTGTTATCAGACATGTCAGGCTGGGGGGAAGATTACTGTAGGACAGGTGAATACAATCTATTGTTCTCTGTTATCAGACATGTCAGGCTGGGAGATGATGACTGTAGGACAGGTGAATACAATCTATTGTTCTCTGTTATCAGACATGTCAGGCTGGGGGGAGGATGATTGTAGGACAGGTGAATACAATCTATTGTTCTCTGTTATCAGACATGTCAGGCTGGGGGGAGGATGACTGTAGGACAGGTGAATACAATCTATTGTTCTCTGTTATCAGACATGTCAGGCTGAGGAGGATGACTGTAGGCCAGGTGAATACAATCTATTGTTCCCTGTTATCCGACATGTCAGGCTGAGGAGGATGACTGTAGGACAGGTGAATACAATCTTGTGTTCTCTGTTATCAGATATGTCAGGCTGGGGGGAAGATGACTGTAGGAGAGGTGAATACAATCTATTGTTCTCTGTTATCAGACATGTCAGGCTGGGAGAGGATGACTGTAGGACAGGTGAATACAATCTATTATTCTCTGTTATCAGACATGTCAGGCTGGGGGGAAGATGACTGTAGGCCAGGTGAATACAATCTATTGTTCTCTGTTATCAGACATGTCAGGCTGGGGGAGGATGACTGTAGGACAGGTGAATACAATCTATTGTTCTCTGTTATCAGACATGTCAGGCTGGGGGGAGGATGACTGTAGGACAGGTGAATACAATCTATTCTCTGTTATTAGACATGTCAGGGTGGGAGAGGATGACTGTAGGACAGGTGAATACAATCTATTGTTCTCTGTTATCAGACCTGTCAGGCTGGGGAGGATGACTGTAGGACAGTTGAATATAATCTATTGTTCTCTGTTATCAGACATGTCAGGCTGGGGGGAAGATGACTGTAGGACAGGTGAATACAATCTATTGTTCTCTGTTATCAGACATGTCAGGCTGGGGAGAGGATGACTGTAGGACAGGTGAATACAATCTATTGTTCTCTGTTATCAGACATGTCAGACTGGGAGAGGATGACTATAGGCCAGGTGAATACAATCTATTGTTCTCTGTTATCAGCCATGTCAGGCTGGGGAGAGGATGACGGTTGGACAGGTGAATACAATCTATTGTTCTCTGTTATCAGACATGTCAGGCTGGGGGGAGGATGACTGTAGGACAGGTGAATACAATCTATTGTTCTCTGATATCAGACATGTCAGGCTGGGGGGAGGATGACTGTAGGACAGGTGAATACAATCTATTGTTCTCTGTTATCAGACATGTCAGGCTGAGGGAGGATGACTGTAGGACAGGTGAATACAATGTATTGTTCTCTGTTATCAGACATGTCAGGCTGGGAGAGGATGACTATAGGCCAGGTGAATACAATCTATTGTTCTCTGTTATCAGCCATGTCAGGCTGGGAGAGGATGACTGTAGGACAGGTGAATACAATCTATTGTTCTCTGTTATCAGACATGTCAGGCTGGGGAGAGGATGACTGTTGGACAGGTGAATACAATCTATTGTTCTCTGTTATCAGACATGTCAGGCTGGGGGGATGACTGTAGGACATGTGAATACAATCTATTGTTTTCTGTTATCAGACATGTCAGGTTGGGGGGATGACTGTAGGACAGGTGAATACAATCTATTGTTCTCTGTTATCAGACATATCAGGCTGGGAGAGGATGACTGTAGGACAGGTGAATACAATCTATTGTTCTCTGTTATCTGACATGTCAGGCTGGGGGGAGGATGACTGTAGGACAGGTGAATACAATCTATTGTTCTCTGTTATCAGACATGTCAGGCTGGGGAGAGGATGACTGTAGGACAGGTGAATACAATATATTGTTCTCTGTTATCAGACATGTCAGGCTGGAGGAGGATGACTGTAGGACAGGTGAATACAATCTATTGTTCTCTGTTATCAGACATGTCAGGCTGGGTGAGGATGACTGTAGGACAGGTGAATACAATCTTGTTCTCTGTTATCAGACATGTCAGGCTGGGGGGGGGATGACTAGGACAGGTGAATACAATCTATTGTTCTCTGTTATCACACATGTCAGGCTGGGGGAGGATGACTGTAGGACAGGAGAATACAATCTATTGTTCTCTGTTATCAGCCATGTGAGGCTGGTGGAGGGGCTGACTGTAGGACAGGTGATTACAATCTATTGTTCTCTGTTATTAGACATGTCAGGCTGGGAGATGATGACTGTAGGACAGGTGAATACAATCTATTGTTCTCTGTTATCAGACATGTCAGGCTGGGGGGAGGATGATTGTAGGACAGGTGAATACAATATATTGTTCCCTGTTATCCGACATGTCAGGCTGAGGAGGATGACTGTAGGACAGGTGAATACAATCTTGTGTTCTCTGTTATCAGACATGTCAGGCTGGGGGGGATGACTGTAGGACAGGTGATTACAATCTATTGTTCTCTGTTATCAGACATGTCAGGCTGGGGGGAAGATGACTGTAGGACAGTTGAATACAATCTATTGTTCTCTGTTATCAGACATGTCAGGCTGGGGGAGGATGACTGTAGGACAGGTGAATACAATCTATTGTTCTCTGTTATCAGACATGTCAGGCTGGGGGAGGATGACTGTAGGACAGGTGAATACAATCTATTGTTCTCTGTTATCAGACATATCAGGCTGGGAGAGGATGACTGTAGGCCAGGTGAATACAATCTATTGTTCTCTGTTATCAGACATGTCAGGCTGGGGGAGGATGACTGTAGGACAGGTGAATACAATCTATTCTCTGTTATCAGACATGTCAGACTGGGGAGAGGATGACTGTAGGACAGGTGAATACAATCTATTGTTCTCTGTTATCAGACACGTCAGGCTGGGGAGAGGATCTGTAGGACAGGTGAATACAATCTATTGTTCTCTGTTATCAGACATGTCAGGCTGGGAGAGGATGACTGTAGGACAGGTGAATACAATCTATTGTTCTCTGTTATCAGACATGCCAGGCTGGGGGAGGATGACTGTAGGACAGGTGAATACAATCTATTGTTCTCTGTTATCAGACATCTCAGGCTGGGAGAGGATGACTGTAGGGCAGGTGAATACAATCTATTGCTCTCTTTTATCAGACATGTCAGACTGGGGGGAGGATGACTGTAGGACAGGTGAATACAATCTATTGTTCTCTGTTATCAGACATGTCAGGCTGGGGGGAGGATGACTGTAGGACAGGTGAATACAATGTATTGTTCTCTGTTATCAGACATGTCAGGCTGGGGGAGGATGACTGTAGGACAGGTGAATACAATGTATTGTTCTCTGTTATCAGCCATGTCAGGCTGGGAGAGGATGACTGTAGGACAGGTGAATACAATATATTGTTCTCTGTTATCAGACATGTCAGGCTGGAGGAGGATGACTGTAGGACAGGTGAATACAATCTATTGTTCTCTGTTATCAGACATGTCAGGCTGGGTGAGGATGACTGTAGGACAGGTGAATACAATCTTGTTCTCTGTTATCAGACATGTCAGGCTGGGGGAGGATGACTGTAGGACAGGAGAATACAATCTATTGTTCTCTGTTATCAGCCATGTGAGGCTGGTGGAGGGGCTGACTGTGGGACAGGTGATTACAATCTATTGTTCTCTGTTATTAGACATGTCAGGCTGGGAGATGATGACTGTAGGACAGGTGAATACAATCTATTGTTCTCTGTTATCAGACATGTCAGGCTGGGGGGAGGATGATTGTAGGACAGGTGAATACAATATATTGTTCCCTGTTATCTGACATGTCAGGCTGAGGAGGATGACTGTAGGACAGGTGAATACAATCTTGTGTTCTCTGTTATCAGACATGTCAGGCTGGGGGGAAGATGACTGTAGGAGAGGTGAATACAATCTATTGTTCTCTGTTATCAGACATGTCAGGCTGGGAGAGGATGACTGTAGGACAGGTGAATACAATCTATTATTCTCTGTTATCAGACATGTCAGGCTGGGGGGAAGATTACTGTAGGACAGGTGAATACAATCTATTGTTCTCTGTTATCAGACATGTCAGGCTGGGAGATGATGACTGTAGGACAGGTGAATACAATCTATTGTTCTCTGTTATCAGACATGTCAGGCTGGGGGGAGGATGATTGTAGGACAGGTGAATACAATCTATTGTTCTCTGTTATCAGACATGTCAGGCTGGGGGGAGGATGACTGTAGGACAGGTGAATACAATCTATTGTTCTCTGTTATCAGACATGTCAGGCTGAGGAGGATGACTGTAGGCCAGGTGAATACAATCTATTGTTCCCTGTTATCCGACATGTCAGGCTGAGGAGGATGACTGTAGGACAGGTGAATACAATCTTGTGTTCTCTGTTATCAGATATGTCAGGCTGGGGGGAAGATGACTGTAGGAGAGGTGAATACAATCTATTGTTCTCTGTTATCAGACATGTCAGGCTGGGAGAGGATGACTGTAGGACAGGTGAATACAATCTATTATTCTCTGTTATCAGACATGTCAGGCTGGGGGGAAGATGACTGTAGGCCAGGTGAATACAATCTATTGTTCTCTGTTATCAGACATGTCAGGCTGGGGGAGGATGACTGTAGGACAGGTGAATACAATCTATTGTTCTCTGTTATCAGACATGTCAGGCTGGGGGGAGGATGACTGTAGGACAGGTGAATACAATCTATTCTCTGTTATTAGACATGTCAGGGTGGGAGAGGATGACTGTAGGACAGGTGAATACAATCTATTGTTCTCTGTTATCAGACCTGTCAGGCTGGGGAGGATGACTGTAGGACAGTTGAATATAATCTATTGTTCTCTGTTATCAGACATGTCAGGCTGGGGGGAAGATGACTGTAGGACAGGTGAATACAATCTATTGTTCTCTGTTATCAGACATGTCAGGCTGGGGAGAGGATGACTGTAGGACAGGTGAATACAATCTATTGTTCTCTGTTATCAGACATGTCAGACTGGGAGAGGATGACTATAGGCCAGGTGAATACAATCTATTGTTCTCTGTTATCAGCCATGTCAGGCTGGGGAGAGGATGACGGTTGGACAGGTGAATACAATCTATTGTTCTCTGTTATCAGACATGTCAGGCTGGGGGGAGGATGACTGTAGGACAGGTGAATACAATCTATTGTTCTCTGATATCAGACATGTCAGGCTGGGGGGAGGATGACTGTAGGACAGGTGAATACAATCTATTGTTCTCTGTTATCAGACATGTCAGGCTGAGGGAGGATGACTGTAGGACAGGTGAATACAATGTATTGTTCTCTGTTATCAGACATGTCAGGCTGGGAGAGGATGACTATAGGCCAGGTGAATACAATCTATTGTTCTCTGTTATCAGCCATGTCAGGCTGGGAGAGGATGACTGTAGGACAGGTGAATACAATCTATTGTTCTCTGTTATCAGACATGTCAGGCTGGGGAGAGGATGACTGTTGGACAGGTGAATACAATCTATTGTTCTCTGTTATCAGACATGTCAGGCTGGGGGGATGACTGTAGGACATGTGAATACAATCTATTGTTTTCTGTTATCAGACATGTCAGGTTGGGGGGATGACTGTAGGACAGGTGAATACAATCTATTGTTCTCTGTTATCAGACATATCAGGCTGGGAGAGGATGACTGTAGGACAGGTGAATACAATCTATTGTTCTCTGTTATCTGACATGTCAGGCTGGGGGGAGGATGACTGTAGGACAGGTGAATACAATCTATTGTTCTCTGTTATCAGACATGTCAGGCTGGGGAGAGGATGACTGTAGGACAGGTGAATACAATGTATTGTTCTCTGTTATCAGACATGTCAGGCTGGGGGAGGATGACTGTAGGACAGGTGAATACAATCTATTGTTCTCTGTTATCAGACATGTCAGGCGGGGGGAGGATGACTGTAGGACAGAAGAATACAATCTATTGTTCCCTGTTATCAGCCATTTCAGTCAGGATGAGTATCCGGAACTCCCTGCCCCCCCATGATCACTACTTTTTGTCACATATCCCCCGTGATCCAGAGACATTTACATCCATAAAGGGGTTAATGGCCATTTAAAGTCCCGCACAGTAACGTGCCTCATGTCGTTATTACTTAGGCCTCCAGAGGGCAGCATTTCCGCTTGTCCTGGCATTGTGTGATTATATTGTATATTATGTGACTGGTGGAGGATGTTATTACAGGTGGAGGTGGCTGCTGTGGGTAGATCAGGACAATTGTCTTCAGGAGGTGGAGCGCTATAATCTCAGGCCGGAGCACAATAGGTGATTGTTGTCTCTTTAACGTTCTCAGAGCCTCCTGGCTGACGACGGTATTACACAGCCGCGGAATCACCGGTCAGGTCTCTCCATGACTGCGCCCCCTGGTGGTCATCTCTCTGCTGTAGCCAGAGTCCAAAAATGGAAGAGTTCTCCTGGATCACTGGTCAGGTGCCTTACGTGTGGAGAGGTGACCCGCGCGTGGCACCCGTGCTGTCTGTGTGTCATAGCCGCGGCTGGCCGTGTGTGCTTCGTGCCCGTTCAGCAGCACCCGCGCTGTCGCCATGCCTGGGGCTTCTGGAGACCGGGAGTTAATTACTAGAGATAAAGTTAAAATGAACAAAAAAAAAGGAAAAGAAAAAAATTGCCGCGTCTGAGATCTGCACTATGAGAAAATTCTCCACACGGCGAGCGCCATAAAAAGATAAAAACACCAGAATTGCTGTCTTTTGGTCACCTGCCCTCCCCCAAAAAATGTAAAAAAAGTTGTATGTGCCCCAAAATGGTACCAATAAAAAATGCAGCTCGCCCGGATAATCAGCTCCACCGATGGAAAAATAAAAACATTACGGGTGTCAGAATACGGCGACACAAAACTATATTTTTTTTTGTAGAAACTTGATATTGGCGTTATCGCATCGACCTGCAGAATCAAGTTAACATGTCGTATTTAGCACACGGTGAGCGCCGTAAAAACGAAACCCAAAAAGGCACGGCCGGAATCGCTGATTTTTTTTTTCCATTCCACCCCACAAAATAATTCTTAAAAATGTCTCAGTATATTACATGGTACAGTAAACAGCGCCATTAGAAAATACAGCTCATCCCGCAACAAACCCCTCATACGCTGTGTCGCCAAACCAATAAATAAGGCCCCGTGCACACAAACCGGCATTTGCGGCCGCAATTCCCCAGAAAATCCACAGGAGAATTGCGGCCCCATTCATTCCTATGGGGCCATGCACACGACCCTGGTTTTCACGGTCCGTGCATGGCCCCGGAGCCCGGACCGCAGAAAGAACGGGCAAGCCTAATTACGGCCGTGTTCTGCGTTCCGGGCTCATTGAAAATAATGGCTCGGCCATGTGCACAGCCTGCGGTTTGCGGGCGGCTCGCGACTGTCACTCCGTGGCCGGCCGACCCGAAAATCATGGCCGCGCACATGGCTACGGTCGTGTGCATGAGGCCTTAGTCATGACTCTTGGAAGACAGGTGGGGGGGGGGGGGAACCCCCCGAAATAGCAAAAACTGTCTCGGCAACCCTTCCCGACGTATGACGGGTACTTACCTCATAGCCAGGTAGGGAAAGTATGGAGGGGCTAAGCCCGCTCCATACAACACGGGTATCGGCTGTTTTTTACAGCCGACTCTTCTCTGTAACGGTCGGGATCGCAATCGAGCGCAATCTCCCTAATTCAACCCCTTAGATGCCTTAGAAAGAGGGGGCGCCCCCTCTGACAGCGCATCGGCCCACCGGCAAAGTGATCGCGAGGTGCCAATGGTTCTTTAACACGATATACTGCAATACATTAGTAATGCAGTAAATAGTGCAGGCGATCCAACGATCGCTGGTTTAGGTCCCCGAGGGGGACTAGTAAAAAAAGAAAAAATCAGTTCAAGTTTTTTTTTATGTAAACAATATTAAAAGTTCAAAAAAACTCCCCTTTCCCCTACAGCTTTGTAGAAAAAAACTAAACATAATTGATATCGCCGTGTCCGTAAAAGTTTGAACCGTTACATGATGTAACCCGCACGGTGAACGCGGTAAGAAAAAAAAAGCACCAGAATCGCTGTTTTTAGGTCACCTCAACTCCCACAAAAAAATGGAATAAAAACGTGTATGTACCCAAATTACAGCTCGTCCCGCAAAAAATCACACCGCTCAATCAACGGAAAAACAAAAACGTTATGGCTCTCAGAATTTGGCGGTTTTTTATTTTTTACACTTATTTTTGTCCTAATAAAAGTATTAAAATATAAAAACGAACGATAAAATTTGGTATCACCGTAATCGTATAGATTCCCCGAAATACATAAATTAAACATGTCGTAAAAACGAAGCCCAAGAAACAATGGTGGTATCGCAATTTTTTTTTTTACATTTTCCACCCCACATAGAATTTTTTTCCCGTTCCCTAGTCAATTATATGGTACAATAAATGGAGCCATGAAAAACTACAACTCGTCCCGCAAAAATCAAGCCCTCATAGGGCTGTATCGCCGGAAAAATAAAAAAGTTATGTCTTCTGGAATGTGGGGAGGAAAAAATTTAAATACAATAAATGGCTGCGGCGGGAAGGGGTTAAGGCCTCAATGATTTACGCCTGATGTACACGACCGTGTGCGCCGTCCGAGTCCCGTCAGTGATCCGAGGAAAGGTAGGACCTGATCTATCTTTCCTCGGACTCGGACATGGTGGCTTTGGCTGGACATGTATCCATCTGAGGTTTCAGAAATGATGGGCCCTCAGGAACACGGTGCGTGCCTCAATTCAACCCTTTAGGGACGGCCATAGACACGAAACAAAAACAATTCCGACTTCTCTTCCCGATTGTCGAACATTTATTTTGTCCAATTACTGACAGATATTCTTTGGAAACGATGATCTGCACGTTGGATGTTTTGGTCAACCGTCCGTCAGGGGGTGCACCGGCCAAAAGAACCATCGGACAATTTATCCTTCCTCGGACAGTTCTCCACCTCATTTCCATCGCCGGCTAAAAGCTTCTCAATGTGACACCCCGTGAGTCACCTTCAGTAAGAATCAATGGTAAACACTGTGACACAACTCTGACCACTGATTCCTACTGGAGTCAAAAACAAAAAGTTGCACGGCTCAGATTGCCAAAAATTGCTTGGTGTGTATGGCATGGTAGAGCTTGTAGTGGACTCGTCTATCGTATTCTAATATCTGTGTTTTGTGGAACAAGACTCCATGAATCCATGTTTGTGTCTGAACTCGGCGACCACGGCCATGACTGCGTCGACACAGCTTTATTTTTGTATCTTTGAAACCCCTCTAATCTAGAAACTCTCGACTTGGTTGGACCTTCGAAATCTTTTTTTTTTTTTTTTTAAGTAAGCTTAGACTTAATTTCTAAAAAATATTCGAAACTATTCCGACCCCTTATAGAGCCTTGTAAAATGACTCGGGTTATTTTGAATATTTGTTCCCGAGGAGCATTGGCCTAAAGACTCTCGGCTAGCTCGATCTACGCAAGGAGACTCAGTCCTTTCCGAGAGAAACTATTTTTGAGTAAGACCGACCTTGACTTGGTTGGGGTCTTCTACTGGTTTAATTAATCTCCAACATGAGGTTTTAACCATCTTATCTGTTTTTCAAGGATCTCCAGGCTTGGCTTAGTTTTATCCTAACCCATGACTTTGTTATAACCTTGCCAATCTGTTCAAGGAACCCAAGCTTGACCTGGTCAGTGCCTTCTAACAAGTCTTTTTAGATAAGTCCTCATCATAACCATTGTAGTCGTCGAATTCTCAGATGTAAAGGGAAACTAAACCTAAAAATCAATGATGAAAAATAAACAGATGAACTTCCTAACATTTTTTCCAGTTTGCAGTGTCTTCTTCATGATCCTGAAATAAACAGTCTTGTAGAGATCCTGTAGAGAGCCCAGCGTTTATTTTACTGCTGATCTGTGCCATTTTTGCAGGTGAACGGCTGAGGAGGCAGAACTTTGCAAAGGGGGTGGGACTTAATGATCTGAGTGTCCTACTGCAGACAGGACAGAGGGGGAGGCTGCTACTGCAGACAGGACAGAGGGAAAGGCTGCTACTGCAGACAGGACAGAGGGGGAGGCTCCTACTGCAGACAGGACAGAGGGAAAGGCTGCTACTGCAGACAGGACAGAGGGGGAGGCTGCTACTGCAGACAGGACAGAGGGGGAGGCTCCTACTGCAGACAGGACAGAGGGGGAGGTTCCTACTGCAGCCAGTTGCCTTACAGCTAGACAGAGGATTGTGAGAAGGAGGAAGGAGGACATAGCTGATTTCCTGGAACACATGGAAAATATATTTTTCTCAGTATATATTGCACTACGAGACAAAAATAGGATCAAAGAAAAGCAGGGGATTATGGGAGTAAGGGCTGTGATTTTTTGTGTACATTTTTTATGTTTAGTGTTCCTTTAACTTGAATTCTTCAGATATGTTGTTTTTAAGGAAGACTTCAATTTTGAGAAATGTAATGTGTTTATGAGGACAATCACACTTGGACTGTGCGAAGGATGAGCTCCACCTACACCCATTAGTGCTCCCTAATGACACTGCAGGCTGGCCTGGGGTCAGGATTGGTTGGTACTTTGGAAGAAAAGTGGAACAGTATGGGATTCCATCCTGCCCTTCCCCTCCATTGGGTCTCCAAGTGCTACCATTCTCCACCTAACACATACCTGTCATACTGCGGCTGGCCCCCACTTGGGAATGGTGCAATGGAGGGGTGAGCTTATTTGCTTTATAAGACGGCACCACATCTCAAAATTGACAATACCGCGGGTCATGCTGCTGGGCCGCACGCTGACCGTCGCTCTTCTAATTGACCATCCCTTGATAAATCCTAGATCAAGAGGAAACGTGCTGGGATATGATCAAGATAGGGTGGGTTTCATGAGCCATTAGGATGATTACTCAACATACTCCTTGAGGGTCATAGTAGGCATAAACACCTCTGGCTGGGGATTCCACTCCTAGAGAAAGCCCCAATGGAGCTCTCAACAGGGAGGGGCGGTAGCGCTGTCAACAGGGTGGGGTGTTATCTACAGGGGGGGTTGAACTATATACAGTGGGCTGTGTGGTCATTGCTCACCTACCACCAACGATCCAGCAGCGTGGGAAAGGGAATGCGCTCCTTCATGACGTCATGAAAGACAGCGCTACGCCTTCGGCCTGCTCTCTACTCTCCCGAGGGAGCTTTGGTACCCAGTCGACTATGGTGTTGATTCCGTCAAAACAACATTTCAATCACGGCGTTGCCAACACCTGGCCGGGGATTCGGCTCCAGGAGAAACCCTTGACGTCACTATCCGTATATGGACAGTGACATCAGGGGCAACTCCTGAAGTGGAATCCCCAGCCAGAGGGATTCCACTGCTAGAGCGAGCTACTGTGGCGCTATCTACAGGGGGGGGGGGGGTGCCATCTACCTGGTGGCACTGTGGCACTATCTACAGGGGGCACTGTGGCATTTCTTACAGGGGCTGTGTGGCACTACCCACAGGGGGAACTATGGCACTATCCACATGGGGCACTGTGGCACTATCTACAGAGAGCATCAACATCTGCGATTGCTGTCCGAATTGCCGAGAAATTGCCAAAGCTGCAGTACACGGTTGAATGGTTGTGAGTTCACGGTAGCAAGTCAAATATAGCAGAGAAAAAGGCAGAAACCAATGCAAAGAAGCTGAGGGATCAGACAAAACTCTCTATACTCTGAAAGCAAGAGAAAAATGGTGACTGGGCGATCATAAGACCTTCCTGTGGGTGTTTATATTGGGTTGGGACCCAAAAAATTTACAAATGAAATTCATCCGTTTTTAAAACGAACAGTGAAAGACAGATGCAAAACGGGTCACAATCGGCCGTAGAAAACGGAAACACGGCCCAAAAACGGACAAGAAAAACGGACCAAAACAGAAGTCTTTATCGTCCGACACCCGGACCCTGTCGTGTGAATAGAGCCTAAAATGTGAACAATACAGTGATCTGTTCTGGAGGAGCCCCACACTTGACTTGGCTGTGGCAATCCTTGTGGTTTCATCAGTGATTTGTCTGGCTGGCTTTAAGCTTCGTTGTTAGTTGTAGACCTGGTGGGACTCGTCAGTGTTCTGCCCGTGGCTTTGGCTTTAGCCGGTATTATGTGTGGTAAGCGTCAGCTACATCAGAAATGACGGAACTTTCTTGTCCGGTATTCTCTACGTAGAAGGGTCCGTGAGTTGCACGAGGCTTTTCTCATTTTGAGACCGACATGTAGGAAGCACCACTAAAAAACTGAACATACACATAGGACTCAATCATCGAACGATCCCACCAGCATCACCGCAAAGTTAACTGCTTATCAGGAGTGCCTTTTATTTTGAATAACTGACCACCTGAGGCCAGTGCAAAGCGGCAAATGATCGCCCAAATTCAGCCGATAATGCCATACACACATCATTTTGGCTGACCACGACTGAAATTTTTACATCTGGTCGATCACATTTTCTGTAGACAAAAGTCCATTGGTCCATTGGAAATATGTATGATGCTGGCATAGAGTGTGGTCCTCTCTAGGTATCGGTGACTGTACATGTATGAGGCTGGCACAGAGTGTGGTCCTCTCCGGGTATTGGTGACTGTACATGTATGAGGCTGGCATAGAGTGTGGTCCTCTCTAGGTATCGGTGACTGTACATGTATGAGGCTGGCACAGAGTGTGGTCCTCTCCGGGTATTGGTGACTGTACATGTATGAGGCTGGCACAGTGTGGTCCTCTCCGGGTATTGGTGACTGTACATGTATGAGGCTGGCACAGAGTGTGGTCCTCTCTGGGTATCGGTGACTGTACATGTATGATGCTGGCATAGAGTGTGGTCCTCTCCTGGTATCAGTGACTGTACATGTATGAGGCTGGCACAGAGTGTGGTCCTCTCTAGGTATCGGTGATTGTACATGTATGAGGCTGGCATAGAGTGTGGTCCTCTCTAGGTATCGGTGACTGTACATGTATGAGGCTGGCATAGAGTGTGGTCCTCTCCGGGTATCGGTGACTGTACATGTATGAGGCTGGCACAGAGTGTGGTCCTCTCAGGGTTTCAGTGACTGTACATGTATGAGACTGGCACAGTGTGGTCCTCTCCGGGTATTGGTGACTGTACATGTATGAGGCTGGCATAGAGTGTGGTCCTCTCCGGGTATCAGTGACTGTACATGTATGAGGCTGGCACAGAGTGTGGTCCTCTCCTGGTATCAGTGACTGTACATGTATGAGGCTGGCACAGTGTGGTCCCCTCCGGTTATCTGTGACTGTACATGTATGAGGCTGGCACAGAGTGTGGTCCTCTCCGGGTATTGGTGACTGTACATGTATGAGGCTGGCATAGAGAGTGGTCCTCTCTGGGTATTGGTGACTACATGTATGAGGCTGGCACAGAGTGTGGTCCTCTCCGGGTATTGGTGACTGTACATGTATGAGGCTGGCACAGAGTGTGGTCCTCTCCGGGTATCGGTGACTGTACATGTATGATGCTGGCATAGAGTGTGGTCCTCTCCTGGTATCAGTGACTGTACATGTATGAGGCTGGCACAGAGTGTGGTCCTCTCTAGGTATCGGTGATTGTACATGTATGATGCTGGCATAGAGTGTGGTCCTCTCTAGGTATCGGTGACTGTACATGTATGAGGCTGGCACAGAGTGTGGTCCTCTCCGGGTATTGGTGACTGTACATGTATGAGGCTGGCACAGTGTGGTCCTCTCCGGGTATTGGTGACTGTACATGTATGAGGCTGGCACAGAGTGTGGGTATCGGTGACTGTACATGTATGAGGCTGGCATAGAGTGTGGTCCTCTCCGGGTATCGGTGACTGTACATGTATGAGGCTGGCACAGAGTGGGGTCCTCTCAGGGTTTCAGTGACTGTACATTTATGAGACTGGCACAGTGTGGTCCTCTCCGGGTATTGGTGACTGTACATGTATGAGGCTGGCATAGAGTGTGGTCCTCTCCGGGTATCAGTGACTGTACATGTATGAGGCTGGCACAGAGTGTGGTCCTCTCCTGGTATCAGTGACTGTACATGTATGAGGCTGGCACAGAGTGTGGTCCTATCCGGGTATCAGTGACTGTACATGTATGAGGCTGGCACAGAGTGTGGTCCCCTCCGGTTATCTGTGACTGTACATGTATGAGGCTGGCACAGAGTGTGGTCCTCTCCGGGTATTGGTGACTGTACATGTATGAGGCTGGCATAGAGAGTGGTCCTCTCTGGGTATTGGTGACTGTACATGTATGAGGCTGGCACAGAGTGTGGTCCTCTCCTGGTATCCGTGACTGTACATGTATGAGGCTGGCACAGAGTGTGGTCCTATCCGGGTATCAGTAACTGTACATGTATGAGGCTGGCACAGAGTGTGGTCCTCTCCGGGTATTGGTGACTGTACATGTATGAGGCTGGCATAGAGAGTGGTCCTCTCTGGGTATTGGTGACTGTACATGTATGAGGCTGGCACAGAGTGTGGTCCTCTCCGGGTATTGGTGACTGTACATGTATGAGGCTGGCATAGAGTGTTGTCCTCTCCGGGTATCAGTGACTGTACATGTATGAGGCTGGCAGAGTGTGGTCCTCTCCGGGTATCGGTGACTGTACATGTATGAGGCTGGCACAGAGTGTGGTCCTCTCCGGGTATCAGTGACTGTACATGTATGAGGCTGGCAGAGTGTGGTCCTCTCCGGGTATCGGTGACTGTACATGTATGAGGCTGGTAGAGTGTGGTCCTCTCCGGGTATTGGTGACTGTACATGTATGAGGCTGGCACAGAGTGTGGTCCTTTCGGTGTATCAGTGACTGTACATGTATGAGGGTGGCAGAGTGTGGTCCTCTCCGGGTATTGGTGACTGTACATGTATGAGGCTGGCACAGAGTGTGGTCCTCTCCGTGTATCAGTGACTGTACATGTATGAGGCTGGCATAGAGCGTGGTCTTCTCCGGGTATTGGTGACTGTACATGTATGAGGCTGGCACAGAGTGTGGTCCTCTCCGGGTATCAGTGACTGTACATGTATGAGGCTGGCAGAGTGTGGTCCTCTCCAGGTATCGGTGACTGTACATGTATGAGGCTGGCACAGAGTGTGGTCCTCTCTGGGTATCGGTGACTGTACATGTATGAGGCTGGCAGAGTGTGGTCCTCTCCGGGTATCGGTGACTGTACATGTATGAGGCTGGCACAGAGTGTGGTCCTCTCCGGGTATCGGTGACTGTACATGTATGAGGCTGGCACAGAGTGTGGTCCTCTCCGGGTATCAGTGACTGTACATGTATGAGGCTGGCAGAGTGTGGTCCTCTCCGGGTATCGGTGACTGTACATGTATGAGGCTGGTAGAGTGTGGTCCTCTCCGGGTATTGGTGACTGTACATGTATGAGGCTGGCACAGAGTGTGGTCCTTTCCGTGTATCAGTGACTGTACATGTATGAGGGTGGCAGAGTGTGGTCCTCTCCGGGTATTGGTGACTGTACATGTATGAGGCTGGCACAGAGTGTGGTCCTCTCCGTGTATCAGTGACTGTACATGTATGAGGCTGGCATAGAGCGTGGTCTTCTCCGGGTATTGGTGACTGTACATGTATGAGGCTGGCACAGAGTGTGGTCCTCTCCGGGTATCAGTGACTGTACATGTATGAGGCTGGCAGAGTGTGGTCCTCTCCAGGTATCGGTGACTGTACATGTATGAGGCTGGCACAGAGTGTGGTCCTCTCTGGGTATCGGTGACTGTACATGTATGAGGCTGGCAGAGTGTGGTCCTCTCCGGGTATCGGTGACTGTACATGTATGAGGCTGGCACAGAGTGTGGTCCTCTCCGGGTATCAGTGACTGTACATGTATGAGGCTGGCAGAGTGTGGTCCTCTCCGGGTATCGGTCACTGTACATGTATGAGGCTGGCAGAGTGTGGTCCTCTCCGGGTATTGGTGACTGTACATGTATGAGGCTGGCACAGAGTGTGGTCCTCTCCGTGTATCAGTGACTGTACATGTATGAGGGTGGCAGAGTGTGGTCCTCTCCGGGTATTGGTGACTGTACATGTATGAGGCTGGCACAGAGTGTGGTCCTCTCCGTGTATCAGTGACTGTACATGTATGAGGCTGGCATAGAGCGTGGTCTTCTCCGGGTATTGGTGACTGTACATGTATGAGGCTGGCACAGAGTGTGGTCCTCTCCGGGTATCAGTGACTGTACATGTATGAGGCTGGCAGAGTGTGGTCCTCTCCAGGTATCGGTGACTGTACATGTATGAGGCTGGCACAGAGTGTGGTCCTCTCTGGGTATCGGTGACTGTACATGTATGAGGCTGGCACAGAGTGTGGTCCTCTCCGGGTATCGGTGACAGGTCGGGCTCCTCCCCATGCCATCTCCTCTCTTTTCTCTTTCTGCGGCTGTGTTGAGTGGAGTCAGACGTCTCCTCACTGCAGCTGAGACACTTCCACACCCAATGCCCTCCCCGCTCCTTCCCTCTCGAGGCCACTGCAGCCCCGAGGAGCATCGTCTCATCCCCTTCAGGAAGCACGTTGTCAGGGAGGAGCGATGGTACAGGTAGGATGAGCGGGGCAGGTGCTGGAGGGGGTCACATACTTATGTGTGTATATATAGTGATTGTCTCAGGTGTTCCCGCAGCTTTATAGTGTTATATGTGGTCGTACAGAGTCGTCTTTATTCCTTCAGGGTGAGTCCTAATCTGAGAGACCCCTGGGGGACCACCCGCTGTCCTATGTAACCCCAGCACTGCTATATCTGTCCTCAGTGCTTCTATATTTCACAAACGAACCTCAACTACATCTGGCAAATTCAGCTCTGCTACATTCGACAAGCTCTGCTCTGCTGCATCTCACAAACTATTCAGATCTGCTGCATCTGTGGGATCCCGGTCCCTGCTCGTCACTTGTTACATAACATGACTCCATTACAGTCCTGGCCGTGTGACCCCGCATAGTTGAGCTGTGTATGTGATCATACATAAATGATGGTAACCTAATTCTCATCACACGATCCCCGGCTACTGGGTATCAGTCACACATCATGGGCCCGGGCAGAGCTCATGCAGCAATTTACCTGGCAGAGGTTCTGCAGAGCCAGGCGGAGGCGGCACCACTGCATATAAGCCCCCCGAGGACGTCAGTCTGGGGGTTCACTTATTATATGGGTGCCCCATGCGGATGCGTGGAGGGGGGGGGGGGATATAATTTACATAGTGAAATCCCGCCGCTGCCTCTATATGTGTGAGTGTCAGTCTACACTGCTGTTCTCGCATTCTTTTTAAGAATGATCACTGCTGGGCATGAGGATGTGGTGGGTACATGATATAAAGATCCGGCAGTAACATCCGTCCTGGCATGGTGCAGGTTAATGACTGGTGCCCGCTGGGTACAACATCTGCACCATTAATCCCACTCACATTTCATTTTCTTATCTCAAAATAAATCCCCTGGAGGCTGAAGCTGATCTGCCAGTGACCCCGTTCTAGCAGCGCTGCCCACGTTGCATAACAGCAGACAATGCCCATCACTGGCGGGAACCCTGGAGGAGGATGGTGGAGCTGCCAGCCCTGGGGGTGTACATGGAGAGACGTGTGATCCCGGCTACTACTGTGGCTATAAACAGTATAGTAATGGAGGATGGTGAGGTGGCGCCATCTAGTGTCAGTACAGCACTAGACAAGCTGCATATATAATAGCACCCCCTACAGTACAGCACTAGACAAGCTGCATATATAATGGCGCCCCTACAGTACAGCACTAGACAAGCTGCATATATAATGGCGCCCCTACAGTACAGCACTAGACAAGCTGCATATATAATGGCACCCCCTACAGTACAGCACTAGACAAGCTGCATATATAATGACACCCCCTACAGTACAGCACTAGACAAGCTGCATATATAATAGCACCCCCTACAGTACAGCACTAGACAAGCTGCATATATAATGGCGCCCCTACAGTACAGCACTAGACAAGCTGCATATATAATGGAGCCCCTACAGTACAGCACAAGACAAGCTGCATATATAATGGCACCCCTACAGTACAGCACTAGACAAGCTGCATATATAATGGCGCCCCTACAGTACAGCACTAGACAAGCTGCATATATAATGGCACCCCCTACAGTACAGCATTAGACAAGCTGCATATATAATGGCGCCCCTACAGTACATCACTAGACAAGCTGCATATATAATGGTGCCCCTACAGTACAGCACTAGACAAGCTGCATATATAATGGCGCCCCTACAGTACAGCACTAGACAAGCTGCATATATAATGGCGCCCCTACAGTACAGCACTAGACAAGCTGCATATATAATGGCACCCCCTACAGTACAGCACTATACAAGCTGCATATATAATGGCACCCCCTACAGTACAGCACTAGACAAGCTGCATATATAATGGCGCCCCTACAGTACAGCACTATACTAGCTGCATATATAATGACACCCCTACAGTACAGCACTAGACAAGCTGCATATATAATGACACCCCTACAGTACAGCACTAGACAAGCTGCATATATAATGGCACCCCTACAGTACAGCACTATACTAGCTGCATATATAATCGCGCCCCTACAGTACAGCACTAGACATGCTGCATATATAATGGCACCACTACAGTACAGCACTAGACAAGCTGCATATATAATGACACTCCTACAGTACATCACTAGACAAGCTGCATATATAATGGCACCCCTACAGTACATCACTAGACAAGCTGCATATATAATGGCACCCCTACAGTACAGCACTAGACAAGCTGCATATATAATGGCACCCCTACAGTACAGCACTAGACAAGCTGCATATATAATGGCACCCCTACAGTACAGCACTAGACAAGCTGCATATATAATGGCACCCCCTACAGTACATCACTAGACAAGCTGCATATATAATGGCACCCCCTACAGTACAGCACTAGACATGCTGCATATATAATGGCGCCCCTACAGTACAGCACTATACAAGCCGCATATATAATGGCACCCCTACAGTACATCACTAGACAAGCTGCATATATAATGGCACCCCTACAGTACAGCACTAGACAAGCTGCATATATAATGGCGCCCCTACAGTACAGCACTAGACAAGCTGCATATATAATGGCACCCCTACAGTACAGCACTAGACATGCTGCATATATAATGACACCCCTACAGTACAGCACTATACAAGCTGCATATATAATGGTGCCCCTACAGTACAGCACTATACTAGCTGCATATATAATGGCACCCCCTACAGTACAGCACTAGACAAGCTGCATATATAATCGCGCCCCTACAGTACAGCACTAGACAAGCTGCATATATAATGGCACCCCCTACAGTACAGCACTAGACAAGCTGCATATATAATGACACTCCTACAGTACAGCACTAGACAAGCTGCATATATAATGGCACCCCCTACAGTACAGCACTAGACAAGCTGCATATATAATGGCACCCCTACAGTACATCACTAGACAAGCTGCATATATAATGGCACCCCTACAGTACATCACTAGACAAGCTGCATATATAATGGCGCCCCTACAGTACAGCACTATACAAGCCGCATATATAATGACACTCCTACAGTACAGCACTAGACAAGCTGCATATATAATGACACCCCTACAGTACAGCACTAGACAAGCTGCATATATAATGGCACCCCTACAGTACAGCACTAGACAAGCTGCATATATAATGGCACCCCCTACAGTACAGCACTAGACAAGCTGCATATATAATGGCGCCCCTACAGTACAGCACTAGACATGCTGCATATATAATGGCACCCCTACAGTACAGCACTAGACAAGCTGCATATATAATTGCGCCCCTACAGTACAGCACTATACAAGCTGCATATATAATGACACCCCTACAGTACAGCACTAGACACGCTGCATATATAATGGCACCCCCTACAGTACAGCACTAGACAAGCTGCATATATAATGGCGCCCCTACAGTACAGCACTAAACATGCTGCATATATAATGGCACCCCTACAGTACAGCACTAGACAAGCTGCATATATAATGGCACCCCCTACAGTACAGCACTAGACATGCTGCATATATAATGGCACCCCTACAGTACAGCACTAGACAAGCTGCATATATAATGGCGCCCCTACAGTACAGCACTAGACAAGCTGCATATATAATGACACTCCTACAGTACAGCACTAGACAAGCTGCATATATAATGACACCCCTACAGTACAGCACTAGACAAGCTGCATATATAATGGCCCCCCTACAGTACAGCACTAGACAAGCTGCATATATAATGGCGCCCCTACAGTACTTCATTAGACAAGCTGCATATATAATGGCGCCCCTACAGTACAGCACTAGACAAGCCGCATATATAATGACACTCCTACAGTACAGCACTAGACAAGCTGCATATATAATGACACCCCTACAGTACAGCACTAGACAAGCTGCATATATAATGGCACCCCTACAGTACAGCACTAGACAAGCTGCATATATAATGGCACCCCTACAGTACAGCACTGGACAAGCTGCATATATAATGGCACCCCCTACAGTACAGCACTAGACAAGCTGCATATATAATGGCGCCCCTACAGTACAGCACTAGACAAGCTGCATATATAATGGCGCCCCTACAGTACAGCACTAGACAAGCTGCATATATAATGGCACCCCCTACAGTACAGCACTATACAAGCTGCATATATAATGGCACCCCCTACAGTACAGCACTAGACAAGCTGCATATATAATGGCGCCCCTACAGTACAGCACTATACTAGCTGCATATATAATGACACCCCTACAGTACAGCACTAGACAAGCTGCATATATAATGACACCCCTACAGTACAGCACTAGACAAGCTGCATATATAATGGCACCCCTACAGTACAGCACTATACTAGCTGCATATATAATCGCGCCCCTACAGTACAGCACTGGACAAGCTGCATATATAATGGCACCCCCTACAGTACAGCACTAGACAAGCTGCATATATAATGGCGCCCCTACAGTACAGCACTAGACAAGCTGCATATATAATGGCGCCCCTACAGTACAGCACTAGACAAGCTGCATATATAATGGCACCCCCTACAGTACAGCACTATACAAGCTGCATATATAATGGCACCCCCTACAGTACAGCACTAGACAAGCTGCATATATAATGGCGCCCCTACAGTACAGCACTATACTAGCTGCATATATAATGACACCCCTACAGTACAGCACTAGACAAGCTGCATATATAATGACACCCCTACAGTACAGCACTATACAAGCTGCATATATAATGGCACCCCTACAGTACAGCACTATACTAGCTGCATATATAATCGCGCCCCTACAGTACAGCACTAGACATGCTGCATATATAATGGCACCCCTACAGTACAGCACTAGACAAGCTGCATATATAATGACACTCCTACAGTACATCACTAGACAAGCTGCATATATAATGGCACCCCCTACAGTACAGCACTAGACAAGCTGCATATATAATGGCACCCCCTACAGTACAGCACTAGACAAGCTGCATATATAATGGCACCCCTACAGTACATCACTAGACAAGCTGCATATATAATGGCACCCCTACAGTACAGCACTAGACAAGCTGCATATATAATGGCACCCCCTACAGTACATCACTAGACAAGCTGCATATATAATGGCACCCCCTACAGTACAGCACTAGACAAGCTGCATATATAATGGCACCCCTACAGTACAGCACTAGACAAGCTGCATATATAATGGCACCCCTACAGTACAGCACTAGACAAGCTGCATATATAATGGCACCCCCTACAGTACATCACTAGACAAGCTGCATATATAATGGCACCCCCTACAGTACAGCACTAGACATGCTGCATATATAATGGCGCCCCTACAGTACAGCACTATACAAGCCGCATATATAATGGCACCCCTACAGTACATCACTAGACAAGCTGCATATATAATGGCACCCCTACAGTACAGCACTAGACAAGCTGCATATATAATGGCGCCCCTACAGTACAGCACTAGACAAGCTGCATATATAATGGCACCCCTACAGTACAGCACTAGACATGCTGCATATATAATGACACCCCTACAGTACAGCACTATACAAGCTGCATATATAATGGTGCCCCTACAGTACAGCACTATACTAGCTGCATATATAATGGCACCCCCTACAGTACAGCACTAGACAAGCTGCATATATAATCGCGCCCCTACAGTACAGCACTAGACAAGCTGCATATATAATGGCACCCCCTACAGTACAGCACTAGACAAGCTGCATATATAATGACACTCCTACAGTACAGCACTAGACAAGCTGCATATATAATGGCACCCCCTACAGTACAGCACTAGACAAGCTGCATATATAATGGCACCCCTACAGTACATCACTAGACAAGCTGCATATATAATGGCACCCCTACAGTACATCACTAGACAAGCTGCATATATAATGGCGCCCCTACAGTACAGCACTATACAAGCCGCATATATAATGACACTCCTACAGTACAGCACTAGACAAGCTGCATATATAATGACACCCCTACAGTACAGCACTAGACAAGCTGCATATATAATGGCACCCCTACAGTACAGCACTAGACAAGCTGCATATATAATGGCACCCCCTACAGTACAGCACTAGACAAGCTGCATATATAATGGCGCCCCTACAGTACAGCACTAGACATGCTGCATATATAATGGCACCCCTACAGTACAGCACTAGACCAGCTGCATATATAATTGCGCCCCTACAGTACAGCACTATACAAGCTGCATATATAATGACACCCCTACAGTACAGCACTAGACACGCTGCATATATAATGGCACCCCCTACAGTACAGCACTAGACAAGCTGCATATATAATGGCGCCCCTACAGTACAGCACTAAACATGCTGCATATATAATGGCACCCCTACAGTACAGCACTAGACAAGCTGCATATATAATGGCACCCCCTACATTACAGCACTAGACAAGCTGCATATATAATGGCGCCCCTACAGTACAGCACTAGACATGCTGCATATATAATGGCACCCCTACAGTACAGCACTAGACAAGCTGCATATATAATGGCACCCCTACAGTACAGCACTAGACAAGCTGCATATATAATGGCACCCCCTACAGTACAGCACTAGACAAGCTGCATATATAATGGCGCCCCTACAGTACAGCACTAGACATGCTGCATATATAATGGCACCCCTACAGTACAGCACTAGACAAGCTGCATATATAATGGCGCCCCTACAGTACAGCACTAGACAAGCTGCATATATAATGACACTCCTACAGTACAGCACTAGACAAGCTGAATATATAATGACACCCCTACAGTACAGCACTAGACAAGCTGCATATATAATGGCCCCCCTACAGTACAGCACTAGACAAGCTGCATATATAATGGCGCCCCTACAGTACTTCATTAGACAAGACAAGCTACATATATAATGGCGCCCCTACAGTACAGCACTAGACAAGCCGCATATATAATGACACTCCTACAGTACAGCACTAGACAAGCTGCATATATAATGACACCCCTACAGTACAGCACTAGACAAGCTGCATATATAATGGCACCCCTACAGTACAGCACTAGACAAGCTGCATATATAATGGCACCCCCTACAGTACAGCACTAGACAAGCTGCATATATAATGGCGCCCCTACAGTACAGCACTAGACATGCTGCATATATAATGGCACCCCTACAGTACAGCACTAGACAAGCTGCATATATAATTGCGCCCCTACAGTACAGCACTATACAAGCTGCATATATAATGACACCCCTACAGTACAGCACTAGACACGCTGCATATATAATGGCACCCCCTACAGTACAGCACTAGACAAGCTGCATATATAATGGCGCCCCTACAGTACAGCACTAAACATGCTGCATATATAATGGCACCCCTACAGTACAGCACTAGACAAGCTGCATATATAATGGCACCCCCTACAGTACAGCACTAGACAAGCTGCATATATAATGGCGCCCCTACAATACAGCACTAGACATGCTGCATATATAATGGCACCCCTACAGTACAGCACTAGACAAGCTGCATATATAATGGCACCCCTACAGTACAGCACTAGACAAGCTGCATATATAATGGCACCCCCTACAGTACAGCACTAGACAAGCTGCATATATAATGGCGCCCCTACAGTACAGCACTAGACAAGCTGCATATATAATGGCGCCCCTACAGTACAGCACTAGACAAGCTGCATATATAATGACACTCCTACAGTACAGCACTAGACAAGCTGCATATATAATGACACCCCTACAGTACAGCACTAGACAAGCTGCATATATAATGGCCCCCCTACAGTACAGCACTAGACAAGCTGCATATATAATGGCGCCCCTACAGTACTTCATTAGACAAGCTGCATATATAATGGCGCCCCTACAGTACAGCACTAGACAAGCCGCATATATAATGACACTCCTACAGTACAGCACTAGACAAGCTGCATATATAATGGCACCCCTACAGTACAGCACTAGACAAGCTGCATATATAATGGCACCCCCTACAGTACAGCACTAGACAAGCTGCATATATAATGGCGCCCGTACAGTACAGCACTAGACATGCTGCATATATAATGGCACCCCTACAGAACAGCACTAGACAAGCTGCATATATAATTGCGCCCCTACAGTACAGCACTATACAAGCTGCATATATAATGACACCCCTACAGTACAGCACTAGACACGCTGCATATATAATGGCACCCCCTACAGTACAGCACTAGACAAGCTGCATATATAATGGCGCCCCTACAGTACAGCACTAAACATGCTGCATATATAATGGCACCCCTACAGTACAGCACTAGACAAGCTGCATATATAATGGCACCCCCTACAGTACAGCACTAGACAAGCTGCATATATAATGGCGCCCCTACAGTACAGCACTAGACATGCTGCATATATAATGGCACCCCTACAGTACAGCACTAGACAAGCTGCATATATAATGGCACCCCCTACAGTACAGCACTAGACAAGCTGCATATATAATGGCACCCCCTACAGTACAGCACTAGACAAGCTGCATATATAATGGCGCCCCTACAGTACAGCACTAGACATGCTGCATATATAATGGCACCCCTACAGTACAGCACTAGACAAGCTGCATATATAATGGCGCCCCTACAGTACAGCACTAGACAAGCTGCATATATAATGACACTCCTACAGTACAGCACTAGACAAGCTGCATATATAATGACACCCCTACAGTACAGCACTAGACAAGCTGCATATATAATGGCGCCCCTACAGTACTTCATTAGACAAGCTGCATATATAATGGCGCCCCTACAGTACAGCACTAGAGAAGCTGCATATATAATGACACCCCTACAGTACAGCACTAGACATGCTGCATATATAATGGCGCCCCTACAGTACAGCACTAGACAAGCTGCATATATAATGACACCCCTACAGTACAGCACTAGACAAGCTGCATATATAATGGCGCCCCTACAGTACAGCACTAGACAAGCTGCATATATAATGGCACCCCTACAGTACAGCACTAGACAAGCTGCATATATAATGACACCCCTACAGTACAGCACTATACAAGCTGCATATATAATGTCGCCCCCTACAGTACAGCACTAGACAAGCTGCATATATAATGGTGCCCCTACAGTACAGCACTATACTAGCTGCATATATAATGGCACCCCCTACAGTACAGCACTAGACAAGCTGCATATATAATCGCGCCCCTACAGTACAGCACTAGACAAGCTGCATATATAATGGCACCCCCTACAGTACAGCACTAGACAAGCTGCATATATAATGACACTCCTACAGTACAGCACTAGACAAGCTGCATATATAATGGCACCCCCTACAGTACAGCACTAGACAAGCTGCATATATAATGGCACCCCTACAGTACATCACTAGACAAGCTGCATATATAATGGCACCCCTACAATACATCACTAGACAAGCTGCATATATAATGGCGCCCCTACAGTACAGCACTATACAAGCCGCATATATAATGACACTCCTACAGTACAGCACTAGACAAGCCGCATATATAATGACACCCCTACAGTACAGCACTAGACAAGCTGCATATATAATGGCACCCCTACAGTACAGCACTAGACAAGCTGCATATATAATGGCACCCCCTACAGTACAGCACTAGACAAGCTGCATATATAATGGCGCCCCTACAGTACAGCACTAGACATGCTGCATATATAATGGCACCCCTACAGTACAGCACTAGACAAGCTGCATATATAATGGCGCCCCTACAGTACAGCACTATACAAGCTGCATATATAATGACACCCCCTACAGTACAGCACTAGACAAGCTGCATATATAATGGCACCCCCTACAGTACAGCACTAGACAAGCTGCATATATAATGACACTCCTACAGTACAGCACTAGACAAGCTGCATATATAATGGCGCCCCTACAGTACAGCACTAGACAAGCTGCATATATAATGGCACCCCTACAGTACAGCACTAGACAAGCTGCATATATAATGACACCCCTACAGTACAGCACTAGACAAGCTGCATATATAATGGCACCCCTACAGTACAGCACTAGACAAGCTGCATATATAATGGCACCCCCTACAGTACAGCACTAGACAAGCTGCATATATAATGACACTCCTACAGTACAGCACTAGACAAGCTGCATATATAATGGCGCCCCTACAGTACAGCACTAGACAAGCTGCATATATAATGGCACCCCTACAGTACAGCACTAGACAAGCTGCATATATAATGACACCCCTACAGTACAGCACTAGACAAGCTGCATATATAATGGCGCCCCTACTGTACAGCACTATACTAGCTGCATATATAATGGCACCCCCTACAGTACAGCACTAGACAAGCTGCATATATAATGGCACCCCCTACAGTACAGCACTAGACAAGCTGCATATATAATGGCACCCCCTACAGTACAGCACTAGACAAGCTGCATATATAATGGCACCCCTACAGTACAGCACTAGACAAGCTGCATATATAATGGCACCCCCTACAGTACAGCACTAGACAAGTCGCATATATAATGGTGCCCCTACAGTACAGCACTAGACAAGCTGCATATATAATGGCACCCCCTACAGTACAGCACTAGACAAGCTGCATATATAATGGCACTCCCTACAGTACAGCACTATACTAGCTGCATATATAATGGCACCCCTACAGTACATCACTAGACAAGCTGCATATATAATGGCACCCCCTACAGTACAGCACTAGACAAGCCGCATATATAATGGCACCCCCTACAGTACAGCACTAGACAAGCTGCATATATAATGACACCCCTACAGTACATCACTAGACAAGCTGCATATATAATGGTGCCCCTACAGTACAGCACTAGACAAGCTGCATATATAATGGCGCCCCTACAGTACAGCACTAGACAAGCCGCATATATAATGGCACCCCCTACAGTACAGCACTAGACAAGCTGCATATATAATGGCACCCCTACAGTACAGCATTAGACAAGCTGCATATATAATGGCGCCCCTACAGTACACCACTAGACAAGCCGCATATATAATGGCACCCCTACAGTACAGCATTAGACAAGCTGCATATATAATGGCACCCCTACAGTACAGCATTAGACAAGCTGCATATATAATCGCGCCCCTACAGTACAGCACTAGACAAGCTGCATATATAATGACACCCCTACAGTACAGCACTAGACATGCTGCATATATAATGGCACCCCTACAGTACAGCACTAGACAAGCTGCATATATAATGGCACCCCCTACAGTACAGCACTATACAAGCCGCATATATAATGGCACCCCTACAGTACATCACTAGACAAGCTGCATATATAATCGCGCCCCTACAGTACATCACTAGACAAGCTGCATATATAATGGCACCCCCTACAGTACAGCACTATACTAGCTGCATATATAATGGCACCCCCTACAGTACAGCACTAGACAAGCTGCATATATAATCGCGCCCCTACAGTACAGCACTAGACAAGCTGCATATATAATGGCACCCCCTACAGTACAGCACTAGACAAGCTGCATATATAATCGCGCCACTACAGTACAGCACTAGACAAGCTGCATATATAATCGCGCCCCTACAGTACATCACTAGACAAGCTGCATATATAATGGCACCCCCTACAGTACAGCACTAGACAAGCTGCATATATAATGGCACCCCCTACAGTACAGTACTAATAGCGCTGACATGCTCTTTTCTGGCACAGGGACTGTGGACATTCCAGGCATTGGGACCCGGGTGCTGCCGTAACCTTTGTGACCCCTGTAGCGCCACCACCGGCTAAAAGATAATTTCCCCACTCATTTCTTCTTGTAGATTACTAGTAGTCATTGGGAATTGTCTGTAAAAATCCGTCATTGTTTAGGGTTTGCGTCTCAGTTGAGGCATTTTTAAGATCTCTGCTTGCTGTCAGAGCTGAAAACCTGTACAGACTTGATAATTCTCACAGCTGAGGGTTTGTTCCATTGTATCAGTGTAGGTGAGAGCTGTCTGGATTTAAGCTGTTGCTGTTTTTGGTGCACTGAGGATTCTCTACACTGGCACATTGTAACAAATCCACCAGCTTTGAGAACAAGACAAGGATGACTTTTCAGTCTAGATTTTCCTATTCACTGACAGCAGGCAAGGATTTTGTGAAATAGAAACAAATGTCTTTAAGAAAGTTGCAGAAGTTTGTGACCCCCGTGCGCTGTCCTTGACATGATGAGGGTTTCTTGTCTTGCAGCTGGGGGATGGCGGTCAATGTTTATTCCACCTCTGTGACCAGTGAAAACCTGAGTCGTCATGACATGCTGGCGTGGGTCAACGACTCCATACAGCTCAACTACACCAAGATAGAACAGCTGTGCTCAGGTACGAGGGGCGGGGGAGGGGACAGCTGGCTGGAGCGGGGGGTACACCAAGATGGCCGCCTGATGTCCACACCAGTGCCCCCCAAATTACACCCCAGTCTCTCCCACATCTCCACACACCCCAGTGTCCTCCACAACTCTACACACCCGTGTCCTCCACATCTCCACACACCCAAGTGTCCTCCACATCTCTACACACCCCAGTGTCCTCCACATCTCCACACACCCCAGTGTCCTCCACATCTCCACACACCCCAGTGTCTTCCACATCTCTACACACCCCAGTGTCCTCCACATCCCTACACACCCCAGTGTCCTCCACATCTCCACACACCCCAGTGTCCTCCACATCTCTACACACCCCAGTGTCCTCCACATCTGTACACACCCGTGTCCTCCACATCTCCACACACCCAAGTGTCCTCCACATCTCTACACTCCCCAGTGTCCTCCACATCTCTAAACACCCCAGTGTCCTCCACATCTCTACATACCCCAGTGTCCTCCACATCTCTACACACCCCAGTGTCCTCCACATCTCTACACACCCCAGTGTCCTCCACATCTCTACACACCCCAGTGTCCTCCACATCTCTACACACCCCAGTGTCCTCCACATCTCTACACACCCCAGTGTCCTCCACATCTCTACACACCCCAGTGTCCTCCACATCTCTACACAGCCCAGTGTCCTCCACATCTCTACACAGCCCAGTGTCCTCCACATCTCTACACACCCCAGTGTCCTCCACATCTCTACACACCCCAGTGTCCTCCACATCTCTACACTCCCCAGTGTCCTCCACATCTCTACACACCCCAGTGTCCTCCACATCTCTACACACCCCAGTGTCCTCCACATCTCTACACACCCCAGTGTCCTCCACATCTCTACACACCCCAGTGTCCTCCACATCTCTACACACCCCAGTGTCCTCCACATCTCTACACACCCCAGTGTCCTCCACATCTCTACACACCCCAGTGTCCTCCACATCTCTACACACCCCAGTGTCCTCCACATCTCTACACACCCCAGTGTCCTCCACATCTCTACACACCCCAGTGTCCTCCACATCTCTACACACCCCAGTGTCCTCCACATCTCTACACACCCCAGTGTCCTCCACATCTCTACACACCCCAGTGTCCTCCACATCTCTACACACCCCAGTGTCCTCCACATCTCTACACACCCCAGTGTCCTCCCCATCTCCACACACCCCAGTGTCCTCCACATCTCCACACACCCCAGTGTCCTCCACATCTCCACACACCTCAGTGTCCTCCCCATCTCCACAAACCCCAGTGTCCTCCACATATCCACACACCCCAGTGTCCTCCACATCTCCACACACCCCAGTGTCCTCCACATCTCCACACACCCCAGTGTACTCCACATCTCCACACACCCCAGTGTCCTCCACATCTCCACACACCTCAGTGTCCTCCACATCTCTACACACCCCAGTGTCCTCCACATCTCTACACACCCCAGTGTTCTCCACATCTCTACACAACCCAGTGTCCTCCACATCTCTACACAACCCAGTGTCCTCCACATCTCTACACACCCTAGTGTCCTCCACATCTCCACACACCCCAGTGTCCTCCACATCTCTACACACCCCAGTGTCCTCCACATCTCTACACACCCCAGTGTCCTCCACATCTCTACACACCCTAGTGTCCTCCACATCTCCACACACCCCAGTGTCCTCCACATCTCTACACACCCCAGTGTCCTCCACATCTCTACACACCCCAGTGTCCTCCACATCTCCACACACCCCAGTGTCCTCCACATCTCTACACACCCCAGTGTCCTCCACATCTCTACACTCCACAGTGTCCTCCACATCTCTACACACCCCAGTGTCCTCCACATCTCCACACACCCCAGTGTCCTCCACATCTCCACACATCCCAGTGTCCTCCACATCTCTACACACCCCAGTGTCCTCCACATCTGTACACACCCCAGTGTCCTCCACATCTCTACACACCCCAGTGTCCTCCACATCTCTACACACCCCAGTGTCCTCCACATCTCTACACACCCCATTGTCCTCCACATCTCTACACACCCCAGTGTCCTCCACATCTCTACACTCCCCAGTGTCCTCCACATCTCTACACACCCCAGTGTCCTCCACATCTCTACACACCCCAGTGTCCTCCACATCTCTACACACCCGTGTCCTCCACATCTCCACACACCCCAGTGTCCTCCACATCTCCACACACCCCAGTGTCCTCCACATCTCTACACTCCCCAGTGTCCTCCACATCTCTACACTTCACATCTCCACACACCCCAGTGTCCTCCACATCTCTACACTCCCCAGTGTCCTCCACATCTCTACACTCCACATCTCTACACACCCCAGTGTCCTCCACATCTCTACACTCCCCAGTGTCCTCCACATCTCTACACTCCACATCTCTACACATCCCAGCGTCCTCCACATCTCTACACACCCCAGTGTCCTCCACATCTCTACACACCCCAGTGTCCTCCACATCTCTACACACCCCAGTGTCCTCCACATCTCTACACACCCCAGTGTCCTCCACATCTCCACACACCCCAGTGTCCTCCACATCTCTACACACCCCAGTGTCCTCCACATCTCCACACACCCCAGTGTCCTCCACATCTCCACACATCCCAGTGTCCTCCACATCTCCACATACCCCAGTGTCCTCCACATCTCCACACACCCCAGTGTCCTCCACATCTCCACACACCCCAGTGTCCTCCACATCTCCACACACCCCAGTGTCCTCCACATCTCTACACTCCCCAGTGTCCTCCACATCTCTACACTCCACATCTCTACACATCCCAGCGTCCTCCACATCTCTACACACCCCAGTGTCCTCCACATCTCTACACACCCCAGTGTCCTCCACATCTCTACACACCCCAGTGTCCTCCACATCTCTACACACCCCAGTGTCCTCCACATCTCCACACACCCCAGTGTCCTCCACATCTCTACACACCCCAGTGTCCTCCACATCTCTACACTCCCCAGTGTCCTCCACATCTCTACACTCCCCAGTGTCCTCCACATCTCTACACTCCACATCTCTACACACCCCAGTGTCCTCCACATCTCCACATACCCCAGTGTCCTCCACATCTCCACACACTCCAGTGTCCTCCACATCTCCACACACCCCAGTGTCCTCCACATCTCCACACACCCCAGTGTCCTCCACATCTCTACACACCCCAGTGTCCTCCACATCTCTACACACCCCCTGTGTCCCCCACATGCTCAGTCTCTGGTGTTTTCTCAGGAGCCGCCTACTGTCAGTTCATGGATATGGTATTCCCTGGATGCGTTTTACTGAAGAGAGTGAAATTCCAGGCGAAGCTGGAGCACGAGTACATCCACAACTTCAAGGTCTTACAGGCCGCCTTTAAGAAAATGGGTGTCGATAAAGTAAGGTCCAAATGCCCCTGCAGAGTATATATGTGCATTATTATATATGTGACCCCGATCCTGCAAACAGTATATAGGACACTTCTCTTCAGTATCCCCCTGCTGAGTATATATGTGTATTATTATATATGTGACCCCGGTACTATAGACAGTATACAGGACACTTCTCAGTATCCCCCTGTACAGTATATATGTGTATTATTATATATGTGACCCCGGTACTACAGACAGTATACAGGACACTTCTCCTCAGTATCCCCATACAGTGTATATATGTGTATTATTATATATGAGACCCCGATCCTGCAGACAGTATACAGGACACTGCTCTTCAATATCCCCTGTACAGTATATATGTGTATTATTATATATGAGACCCCGATCCTGCAGACAGTATACAGGACACTTCTCAGTATCCCCTGTACAGTATATATGTGTATTATTATATATGTGACCCCGGTACTATAGACAGTATACAGGACACTTCTCCTCAGTATCCCCCCTGTACAGTATATATGTGTATTATTATATATGTGACCCCGATACTACAGACAGTATACAGGACACTTCTCCTCAGTATCCCCCTGTACAGTATATATGTGTATTATTATATATGTGACCCCGGTACTACAGACAGTATACAGGACACTTCTCCTCAGTATCCCCTGTACAGTATATATGTGTATTATTATATATGTGACCCCGGTACTATAGACAGTATACAGGACACTTCTCCTCAGTATCCCCCTGTACAGTATATATGTGTATTATTATATATGTGACCCCGGTACTACAGACAGTATACAGGACACTTCTCCTCAGTATCCCCCTGTAGAGTATATATGTGTATTATTATATATGTGACCCCGGTACTATAGACAGTATACAGGACACTTCTCAGTATCCCGCTGTACAGTATATATGTGTATTATTATATATGTGACCCCGGTACTATAGACAGTATACAGGACACTTCTCCTCAGTATCCCCCCTGTACAGTATATATGTGTATTATTATATATGTGACCCCGGTACTACAGAGAGTATACAGGACACTTCTCCTCAGTATCCCCCTGTACAGTATATATGTGTATTATTATATATGTGACCCCGGTACTACAGACAGTATACAGGGCACTTCTCCTCAGTATCCCCCTGTACAGTATATATGTGTATTATTATATATGTGACCCCGGTACTACAGACAGTATACAGGACACTTCTCCTCAGTATCCCCCTGTACAGTATATATGTGTATTATTATATATGTGACCCCGGTACTACAGACAGTATACAGGACACTTCTCCTCAGTATTCCCCAGTACAGTATATATGTGTATTATTATATATGTGACCCCGGTACTACAGACAGTATACAGGACACTTCTCCTCATTATCCCCCTGTGCAGTATATATGTGTATTATTATATATGTGACCCCGATACTACAGACAGTATACAGGACACTTCTCCTCAGTATCCCCCTGTACAGTGTATATATATGTGTATTATTATATATGTGACCCCGGTACTACAGACAGTATACAGGACACTTCTCCTCAGTATCCCCCTGTACAGTATATATGTGTATTATTATATATGTGACCCCGGTACTATAGACAGTATACAGGACACTTCTCCTCAGTATCCCCCTGTACAGTATATATGTGTATTATTATATATGTGACCCCGGTACTACAGACAGTATACAGGACACTTCTCAGTATCCCCCTGTACAGTATATATGTGTATTATTATATATGTGACCCCGGTACTATAGACAGTATACAGGACACTTCTCCTCAGTATCCCCTGTACAGTATATATGTGTATTATTATATATGTGACCCCGGTACTACAGACAGTATACAGGACACTTCTCCTCAGTATCCCTCTGTACAGTATATATGTGTATTATTATATATGTGACCCTGATACTACAGACAGTATACAGGACACTACTCCTCAGTATCCCCCTGTACAGTATATATGTGTATTATTATATATGTGACCCCGGTACTACAGACAGTATACAGGACACTCCTCAGTATCCCCCTGTACAGTATATATGTGTATTATTATATATGTGACCCCGGTACTATAGACAGTATACAGGACACTTCTCCTCAGTATCCCCTGTACAGTATATATGTGTATTATTATATATGTGACACCGGTACTATAGACAGTATACAGGACACTTCTCCTCAGTATCCCCCTGTACAGTATATATGTGTATTATTATACATGTGACCCCAGTACTACAGACAGTATACAGGACACTTCTCAGTATCCCCCTGTACAGTATATATGTGTATTATTGTATATGTGACCCCAGTACTATAGACAGTATACAGGACACGTCTCAGTATCCCCCTGTACAGTATATATGTGTATTATTATTATTATTATTATATATGTGACCCCGGTACTATAGACCGTATACAGGACACTTCTCAGTATCCCCCTGTACAGTATATATGTGTATAATTATATATGTGACCCCGGTACTACAGACAGTATATAGGACACTTCTCAGTATCCCCCTGTACAGTATATATGTGTATTATTATATATGTGACCCCGATACTACAGACAGTATACAGGACACTTCTCCTCAGTATCCCCTGTACAGTATATATGTGTATTATTATATATGTGACCCCGGTACTAAAGACAGTGTACAGGACACTTCTCCTCAGTATCCCCCCTGTACAGTATATATGTGTATTATTATATATGTGACCCCGGTACTATAGACAGTATACAGGACACTTCTCCTCAGTATCCCCCTGTACAGTATATATGTGTATTATTATATATTTGACCCCGGTACTATAGACAGTATACAGGACACTTCTCCTCAGTATCCCCCCTGTACAGTATATATCTGTATTATTATATATGTGACCCCGGTACTATAGACAGTATACAGGACACTTCTCCTCAGTATCCCCCTGTACAGTATATATGTGTATTATTATATATTTGACCCCGGTACTATAGACAGTATACAGGACACTTCTCAGTATCCCCCTGTACAGTATATATGTGTATTATTATATATGTGACCCCGGTACTACAGACAGTATACAAGACACTTCTCCTCAGTATCCCCCTGTACAGTATATATGTGTATTATTATATATGTGACCCCGGTACTACAGACAGTATACAGGACACTTCTCCTCAGTATCCCCCTGTACAGTATATATGTGTATTATTATATATGTGACCCCGGTACTACAGACAGTATACAGGACACTTCTCCTCAGTATTCCCCTGTACAGTATATATGTGTATTATTATATATGTGACCCCGGTACTACAGACAGTATACAGGACACTTCTCCTCATTATCCCCCTGTGCAGTATATATGTGTATTATTATATATGTGACCCCGATACTACAGACAGTATACAGGACACTTCTCCTCAGTATCCCCCTGTACAGTGTATATATATGTGTATTATTATATATGTGACCCCGGTACTACAGACAGTATACAGGACACTTCTCCTCAGTATCCCCCTGTACAGTATATATGTGTATTATTATATATGTGACCCCGGTACTATAGACAGTATACAGGACACTTCTCCTCAGTATCCCCCTGTACAGTATATATGTGTATTATTATATATGTGACCCCGGTACTACAGACAGTATACAGGACACTTCTCAGTATCCCCCTGTACAGTATATATGTGTATTATTATATATGTGACCCCGGTACTATAGACAGTATACAGGACACTTCTCCTCAGTATCCCCTGTACAGTATATATGTGTATTATTATATATGTGACCCCGGTACTACAGACAGTATACAGGACACTTCTCCTCAGTATCCCTCTGTACAGTATATATGTGTATTATTATATATGTGACCCTGATACTACAGACAGTATACAGGACACTACTCCTCAGTATCCCCCTGTACAGTATATATGTGTATTATTATATATGTGACCCCGGTACTACAGACAGTATACAGGACACTCCTCAGTATCCCCCTGTACAGTATATATGTGTATTATTATATATGTGACCCCGGTACTATAGACAGTATACAGGACACTTCTCCTCAGTATCCCCTGTACAGTATATATGTGTATTATTATATATGTGACACCGGTACTATAGACAGTATACAGGACACTTCTCCTCAGTATCCCCCTGTACAGTATATATGTGTATTATTATACATGTGACCCCAGTACTACAGACAGTATACAGGACACTTCTCAGTATCCCCCTGTACAGTATATATGTGTATTATTGTATATGTGACCCCAGTACTATAGACAGTATACAGGACACGTCTCAGTATCCCCCTGTACAGTATATATGTGTATTATTATTATTATTATTATATATGTGACCCCGGTACTATAGACCGTATACAGGACACTTCTCAGTATCCCCCTGTACAGTATATATGTGTATAATTATATATGTGACCCCGGTACTAAAGACAGTGTACAGGACACTTCTCCTCAGTATCCCCCCTGTACAGTATATATGTGTATTATTATATATGTGACCCCGGTACTATAGACAGTATACAGGACACTTCTCCTCAGTATCCCCCTGTACAGTATATATGTGTATTATTATATATTTGACCCCGGTACTATAGACAGTATACAGGACACTTCTCCTCAGTATCCCCCCTGTACAGTATATATCTGTATTATTATATATGTGACCCCGGTACTATAGACAGTATACAGGACACTTCTCCTCAGTATCCCCCTGTACAGTATATATGTGTATTATTATATATTTGACCCCGGTACTATAGACAGTATACAGGACACTTCTCAGTATCCCCCTGTACAGTATATATGTGTATTATTATATATGTGACCCCGGTACTACAGACAGTATACAAGACACTTCTCCTCAGTATCCCCCTGTACAGTATATATGTGTATTATTATATATGTGACCCCGGTACTACAGACAGTATACAGGACACTTCTCCTCAGTATCCCCCTGTACAGTATATATGTGTATTATTATATATGTGACCCCGGTACTACAGACAGTATACAGGACACTTCTCCTCAGTATTCCCCTGTACAGTATATATGTGTATTATTATATATGTGACCCCGGTACTACAGACAGTATACAGGACACTTCTCCTCATTATCCCCCTGTGCAGTATATATGTGTATTATTATATATGTGACCCCGATACTACAGACAGTATACAGGACACTTCTCCTCAGTATCCCCCTGTACAGTGTATATATATGTGTATTATTATATATGTGACCCCGGTACTACAGACAGTATACAGGACACTTCTCCTCAGTATCCCCCTGTACAGCATATATGTGTATTATTATATATGTGACCCCGGTACTATAGACAGTATACAGGACACTTCTCCTCAGTATCCCCCTGTACAGTATATATGTGTATTATTATATATGTGACCCCGGTACTACAGACAGTATACAGGACACTTCTCAGTATCCCCCTGTACAGTATATATGTGTATTATTATATATGTGACCCCGGTACTATAGACAGTATACAGGACACTTCTCCTCAGTATCCCCTGTACAGTATATATGTGTATTATTATATATGTGACCCCGGTACTACAGACAGTATACAGGACACTTCTCCTCAGTATCCCTCTGTACAGTATATATGTGTATTATTATATATGTGACCCTGATACTACAGACAGTATACAGGACACTACTCCTCAGTATCCCCCTGTACAGTATATATGTGTATTATTATATATGTGACCCCGGTACTACAGACAGTATACAGGACACTCCTCAGTATCCCCCTGTACAGTATATATGTGTATTATTATATATGTGACCCCGGTACTATAGACAGTATACAGGACACTTCTCCTCAGTATCCCCTGTACAGTATATATGTGTATTATTATATATGTGACACCGGTACTATAGACAGTATACAGGACACTTCTCCTCAGTATCCCCCTGTACAGTATATATGTGTATTATTATACATGTGACCCCAGTACTACAGACAGTATACAGGACACTTCTCAGTATCCCCCTGTACAGTATATATGTGTATTATTGTATATGTGACCCCAGTACTATAGACAGTATACAGGACACGTCTCAGTATCCCCCTGTACAGTATATATGTGTATTATTATTATTATTATTATATATGTGACCCCGGTACTATAGACCGTATACAGGACACTTCTCAGTATCCCCCTGTACAGTATATATGTGTATAATTATATATGTGACCCCGGTACTACAGACAGTATATAGGACACTTCTCAGTATCCCCCTGTACAGTATATATGTGTATTATTATATATGTGACCCCGATACTACAGACAGTATACAGGACACTTCTCCTCAGTATCCCCTGTACAGTATATATGTGTATTATTATATATGTGACCCCGGTACTAAAGACAGTGTACAGGACACTTCTCCTCAGTATCCCCCCTGTACAGTATATATGTGTATTATTATATATGTGACCCCGGTACTATAGACAGTATACAGGACACTTCTCCTCAGTATCCCCCTGTACAGTATATATGTGTATTATTATATATTTGACCCCGGTACTATAGACAGTATACAGGACACTTCTCCTCAGTATCCCCCCTGTACAGTATATATCTGTATTATTATATATGTGACCCCGGTACTATAGACAGTATACAGGACACTTCTCCTCAGTATCCCCCTGTACAGTATATATGTGTATTATTATATATGTGACCCCGGTACTATAGACAGTATACAGGACACTTCTCAGTATCCCCCTGTACAGTATATATGTGTATTATTATATATTTGACCCCGGTACTATAGACAGTATACAGGACACTTCTCAGTATCCCCCTGTACAGTATATATGTGTATTATTATATATGTGACCCCGGTACTACAGACAGTATACAAGACACTTCTCCTCAGTATCCCCCTGTACAGTATATATGTGTATTATTATATATGTGACCCCGGTACTACAGACAGTATACAGGACACTTCTCCTCAGTATCCCCCTGTACAGTATATATGTGTATTATTATATATGTGACCCCGGTACTACAGACAGTATACAGGACACTTCTCCTCATTATCCCCCTGTGCAGTATATATGTGTATTATTATATATGTGACCCTGGTACTATAGACAGTATACAGGACACTTCTCCTCAGTATCCCCCAGTACAGTATATATGTGTATTATTATATATGTGACCCCGGTACTACAGAGAGTATAAAGGACACTTCTCCTCAGTATCCCCCTGTACAGTATATACGTGTATTATTATATATGTGACCCCGGTACTATAGACAGTATACAGGACACTTCTCCTCAGTATCCCCCTGTACAGTATATATCTGTATTATTATATATGTGACCCCGGTACTACAGGCAGTATACAGGACACTCCTCAGTATCCCCCTGTACAGTATATATGTGTATTATTATATATGTGACCCCGGTACTATAGACAGTATACAGGACACTTCTCAGTATCCCCTGTACAGTATATATGTGTATTATATATGTGACCCCGGTACTATAGACAGTATACAGGACACTTCTCCTCAGTATCCCCCTGTACAGTATATATGTGTATTATTATATATGTGACCCCAGTACTACAGACAGTATTCAGGACACTTCTCAGTATCCCCCTGTACAGTATATATGTGTATTATTGTATATGTGACCCCGGTACTACAGACAGTATACAGGACACGTCTCAGTATCCCCCTGTACAGTATATATGTGTATTATTATTATATATGTGACCCCGGTACTATAGACCGTATACAGGACACTTCTCAGTATCCCCCTGTACAGTATATATGTGTATTATTATATATGTGACCCCGGTACTATAGACAGTATACAGGACACTTCTCCTCAGTATCCCCCCTGTACAGTATATATGTGTATTATTATATATGTGACCCCGGTACTACAGACAGTATACAGGACACTTCTCCTCAGTATCCCCCTGTAAAGTATATATGTGTATTATTATATATGTGACCCCGGTACTACAGACAGTATACAGGACACTTCTCCTCAGTATCCCCTGTACAGTATATATGTGTATTATTATATATGTGACCCCGGTACTATAGACAGTATACAGGACACTTCTCAGTATCCCCCTGTACAGTATATATGTGTATTATTATATATGACACCCCGATCCTGCAGACAGTATATAGGACACTTCTCCTTAGTATCCCCATACAGTGTATATATGTGTATTATTATATATGTGACCCGGTACTATAGACAGTATACAGGACACTTCTCCTCAGTATCCCCCCTGTACAGTATATATGTGTATTATTATATATGTGACCCCGGTACTACAGACAGTATACAGGACACTTCTCCTCAGTATCCCCTGTACAGTATATATGTGTATTATTATATATGTGACCCCGGTACTATAGACAGTATACAGGACACTTCTCCTCAGTATCCCCCTGTACAGTATATATGTGTATTATAATATATGTGACCCCGGTACTATAGACAGTATACAGGACACTTCTCCTCAGTATCCCCCTGTACAGTATATATGTATTATTATATATGACACCCCGATCCTGCAGACAGTATATAGGACACTTCTCCTTAGTATCCCCATACAGTGTATATGTGTATTATTATATATGACACCCCGATCCTGCAGACAGTATACAGGACACTTCTCCACAGTATCCCCTGTACAGTATATATGTGTATTATTATATATGTGACCCCGGTACTATAGACAGTATACAGGACACTTCTCCTCAGTATCCCCCTGTACAGTATATATGTGTATTATTATATATGTGACCCCGGTACTTCAGACAGTATACAGGACACTCCTCAGTATCCCCCTGTACAGTATATATGTGTATTATTAGATATGTGACCCCGGTACTATAGACAGTATACAGGACACTTCTCCTCAGTATTCCCCTGTACAGTATATATGTGTATTATTATATATGTGACCCCGGTACTATAGACCGTATACAAGACACTTCTCCTCAGTATCCCCTGTACAGTATATATGTGTATTATTATATATGTGACCCCGGTACTATAGACAGTATACTGGACACTTCTCCTCAGTATCCCCTGTACAGTATATATGTGTATTATTATATATATGACCCCGGTACTACAGACAGTATACAGGACACTTCTCCTCAGTATCCCCCTGTACAGCATATATGTGTATTATTATATATGTGACCCCGGTACTAAAGACAGTATACAGGACACTTCTCCTCAGTATCCCCCTGTACAGTATATATGTGTATTATTATATATGTGACCCCGGTACTATAGACAGTATACAGGACACTTCTCCTCAGTATCCCCCTGTACAGTATATATGTGTATTATTATATATGTGACCCCGGTACTACAGACAGTATACAGGACACTTCTCCTCAGTATCCCCCTGTACAGTATATATGTGTATTATTATATATGTGACCCCGGTACTACAGACAGTATACAGGACACTTCTCCTCAGTATCCCCCTGTACAGTATATATGTGTATTATTATATATGTGACCCCGGTACTACAGACAGTATACAGGACACTTCTCCTCAGTATCCCCCTGTACAGTATATATGTGTATTATTATATATGTGACCCCGGTACTATAGACAGTATACAGGACACTTCTCCTCAGTATCCCCCCTGTACAGTATATATCTGTATTATTATATATGTGACCCCGGTACTATAGACAGTATACAGGACACTTCTCCTCAGTATCCCGCTGTACAGTATATATGTGTATTATTATATATTTGACCCCGGTACTATAGACAGTATACAGGACACTTCTCCTCAGTATCCCCCTGTACAGTATATATCTGTATTATTATATATGTGACCCCGGTAGTACAGGCAGTATACAGGACACTCCTCAGTATCCCCTGTACAGTATATATGTGTATTATTATATATGTGACCCCGGTACTATAGACAGTATACAGGACACTTCTCAGTATCCCCTGTACAGTATATATGTGTATTATTATATATGTGACCCCGGTACTATAGACAGTATACAGGACACTTCTCCTCAGTATCCCCCTGTACAGTATATATGTGTATTATTATATATGTGACCCCAGTACTACAGACAGTATTCAGGACACTTCTCAGTATCCCCCTGTACAGTATATATGTGTATTATTGTATATGTGACCCCGGTACTACAGACAGTATACAGGACACGTCTCAGTATCCCCCTGTACAGTATATATGTGTATTATTATTATATATGTGACCCCGGTACTATAGACCGTATACAGGACACTTCTCAGTATCCCCCTGTACAGTATATATGTGTATTATTATATATGTGACCCCGGTACTACAGACAGTATACAGGACACTTCTCCTCAGTATCCCCCTGTACAGTATATATGTGTATTATTATATATGTGACCCCGGTACTATAGACAGTATAAAGGACACTTCTCCTCAGTATCCCCCTGTACAGTATATATGTGTATTATTATATATGACACCCCGATCCTGCAGACAGTATATAGGACACTTCTCCTTAGTATCCCCATACAGTGTATATATGTGTATTATTATATATGTGACCCCGGTACTATAGACAGTATACAGGACACTTCTCCTCAGTATCCGCCCTGTACAGTATATATGTGTATTATTATATATGTGACCCCGGTACTACAGACAGTATACAGGACACTTCTCCTCAGTATCCCCTGTACAGTATATATGTGTATTATTATATATGTGACCCCGGTACTATAGACAGTATACAGGACACTTCTCAGTATCCCCCTGTACAGTATATATGTGTATTATAATATATGTGACCCCGGTACTATAGACAGTATACAGGACACTTCTCCTCAGTATCCCCCTGTACAGTATATATGTATTATTATACATGACACCCCGATCCTGCAGACAGTATATAGGACACTTCTCCATAGTATCCCCATACAGTGTATATGTGTATTATTATATATGACACCCCGATCCTGCAGACAGTATACAGGACACTTCTCCTCAGTATCCCCCTGTACAGTATATATGTGTATTATTATATATGTGACCCCGGTACTATAGACAGTATACAGAACACTTCTCCTCAGTATCCCCCTGTACAGTATATATGTGTATTATTATATATGTGACCCCGGTACTACAGACAGTATACAGGACACTTCTCCTCAGTATTCCCCTGTACAGTATATATGTGTATTATTATATATGTGACCCCGGTACTACAGACAGTATACAGGACACTTCTCCTCAGTATCCCCTGTACAGTATATATGTGTATTATTATATATGTGACCCCGGTACTATAGACAGTATACAGGACACTTCTCCTGAGTATCCCCCTTTACAGTATATATGTGTATTATTATATATGTGACCCCGGTACTTCAGACAGTATACAGGACACTCCTCAGTATCCCCCTGTACAGTGTATATGTGTATTATTATATATGTGACCCCGGTACTATAGACAGTATACAGGACACTTCTCCTCAGTATCCCCCTGTACAGTATATATGTGTATTATTATATATGTGACCCCGGTACTATAGAAAGTATACAGGACACTTCTCCTCAGTATCCCCCTGTACAGTATATATGTGTATTATATATGTGACCCCCTGTACTATAGACAGTATACAGGACACTTCTCCTCAGTATCCCCCTGTACAGTGTATATGTGTATTATTATATATGTGACCCCGGTACTATAGACAGTATACAGGACACTTCTCCTTAGTATCCCCCTGTACAGTATATATGTGTATTATTATATATGTGACCCCGGTACTACAGACAGTATACAGGACACTTCTCCTCAGTATCCCCCTGTACAGTATATATGTGTATTATTATATATGTGACCCCGGTACTACAGACAGTATACAGGACACTTCTCCTCAGTATCCCCCTGTACAGTATATATGTGTATTATATATGTGACCCCGGTACTATAGACAGTATACAGGACACTTCTCCTCAGTATCCCCCTGTACAGTGTATATGTGTATTATTATATATGTGACCCCGGTACTATAGACAGTATACAGGACACTTCTCCTCAGTATCCCCCTGTACAGTATATATGTGTATTATTATATATGTGACCCCGGTACTATAGACAGTATACAGGACACTTCTCAGTATCCCCCTGTACAGTATATATGTGTATTATATATGTCACCCCGGTACTATAGACAGTATACAGGACACTTCTCCTCAGTATCCCCCTGTACAGTGTATATGTGTATTATTATATATGTGACCCCGGTACTATAGACAGTATACAGGACACTTCTCCTCAGTATCCCCCTGTACAGTATATATGTGTATTATTATATATTTGACCCCGGTACTATAGACAGTATACAAGACACTTCTCCTCAGTATCCCCCTGTACAGTATATATGTGTATTATTATATATGTGACCCCGGTACTATAGACAGTATACAGGACACTTCTCCTCAGTATCCACCTGTACAGTATATATGTGTATTATTATATATGTGACCCCGGTACTAAAGACAGTATACAGGACACTTCTCCTCAGTATCCCCCTGTACAGTATATATGTGTATTATTATATATGTGACCCCGGTACTACAGACAGTATACAGGACACTTCTCCTCAGTATCCCCCTGTACAGTATATATGTGTATTATATATGTGACCCCGGTACTATAGACAGTATACAGGACACTTCTCCTCAGTATCCCCCTGTACAGTATATATGTGTATTATATATGTGACCCCGGTACTATAGACAGTATACAGGACACTTCTCCTCAGTATCCCCCTGTACAGTATATATGTGTATTATATATGTGACCCCCGGTACTATAGACAGTATACAGGACACTTCTCCTCAGTATCCCCCTGTACAGTGTATATGTGTATTATTATATATGTGACCCCGGTACTATAGACAGTATACAGGACACTTCTCCTCAGTATCCCCCTGTACAGTATATATGTGTATTATTATATATGTGACCCCGGTACTACAGACAGTATACAGGACACTTCTCCTCAGTATCCCCCTGTACAGTATATATGTGTATTATTATATATGTGACCCCGGTACTACAGACAGTATACAGGACACTTCTCCTCAGTATCCCCCTGTACAGTATATATGTGTATTATATATGTGACCCCGGTACTATAGACAGTATACAGGACACTTCTCCTCAGTATCCCCCTGTACAGTGTATATGTGTATTATTATATATGTGACCCCGGTACTATAGACAGTATACAGGACACTTCTCCTCAGTATCCCCCTGTACAGTATATATGTGTAATGGCAGGAAGGAGGTGAAGGGAAAGTGAGCCCTAATCTACCCACCGCCCTGTCCCTGCCTACTTGCAACGACCCGCCCTAGGCGACGAGGTACAACTGGGCGGCGGTCCCTACGCTGTCTAAGTGCACAGGAAAACAAACAGGGAACACGCAGGGGAAGGGGCAGTAGCCACGGAACGCCACGAGGAAACGGAGCGGCGAACGAACAGTCAGGACCAGGACGAAGTGAGTACACCCGAGCGGGCACGGAGACAGAAGCAAGCCAGGGGCAAAGCAAAGCAGGTCAAGCAGAACTGCAGCAAGGCAGAAGCACGGCAGAAGCAGGCTGGAGCAAGCAGCAGTGGGGCCAGGAATCCAAAAGAATTACAAGCACTGAAGGAGAGAACAGGGCAGGTAATAAAGGACAGGGGGCGGAGCTAACTCCGACAGACCAGGCCGCGATAGGCTCTCCCACTCCTGAGCCTGCCACCCTGGTTGGTGGGAGATGGTGTCAGTCGAACAGGTCTGGCCTCAGGTGTGGACTGATTAATCCCAAGAGTATACCTAGATGAAGTACCTGGCAGATCCCTAACAGTACTCCCCCTTTTATGAGGGGCCACCGGACCCTTACTAAGGGGACCCGGTTTAGTGGGGAAGAGAAGGTGGAACCTCCTGATCAATACCCCAGCGTGAACATCCCGGGCAGGTACCCAAGTCCTCTCCTCCGGCCCGTATCCTCTCCAATGGACCAGGTACTGGAGGGAGCCCTGGACCATCCTACTGTCCATAATCTTGGCCACCTCAAATTCCACCCCCTCAGGGGTGAGAACGGGAACAGGAGGTATCCTCGAGGGGGACCAGGACGGGGAGCAGCGTTTAAGGAGGGAGGCATGGAAGACGTCATGTATGCGAAAGGATGGGGGGAGCTCCAGACGGAAGGATACAGGGTTGAGGACTTCAATGATCTTATAAGGTCCAATAAATCGGGGAGCAAACTTCCTGGACGGGACCTTAAGGCGCAAGTTCCTGGACGACAACCAGACCAAATCCCCGACGACAAACCGGGGGTTAGCAGAACGTCTACTATCCGCCTGAATCTTTTGTGCGCTCTGGGACGCCTCTAGGTTCTTCTGAACCTGGGCCCAGACAGTGCACAGTTCCCGATGAACATCCTCTACCTCAGGATTATTGGAACAACCAGGGGAGACGGAGGAGAACCTTGGGTTAAACCCGAAATTACAGAAAAACGGGGAGACCCCTGACGAGTTACTGACCCGGTTATTCAGGGAAAATTCAGCAAGGGGAAGGAATGAGACCCAATCGAATTGACAGTCAGAGATGAAACACCTTAAATATTGTTCCAGGGATTGGTTGGTCCTTTCCGTTTGGCCATTAGTTTCGGGATGGAAGGCGGAGGAGAAGGACAGATCAATCTCCAACTTTTTACAAAAAGCTCTCCAAAATAAGGAAACAAATTGTACCCCTCTGTCAGAAACGATATTGACTGGGGCCCCATGGAGACGCAGGATGTGTTTCACAAACAAAGAAGCTAACGTCTTGGCGTTAGGTAGCTTCTTAAGGGGCACAAAGTGGCACATCTTGCTGAAGCGGTCGACTACCACCCACACCACCGACTTGCCCTGAGATGGAGGCAAATCGGTGATAAAATCCATGGAGATATGGGTCCAAGGTCTCTGGGGAATGGGCAAGGAACGTAGTAGGCCCGCAGGTCGGGACCTAGGGGTTTTGGACCTAGCGCAAACCTCACAAGCGGCGACGTAAGCCCTAACATCTTTAGGCAACCCAGGCCACCAATAGTTTCTGGTAATGAGGTGTTTGGTGCCCAAGATGCCAGGATGACCAGATAGAGCGGAGTCATGGTTTTCCCTGAGTACCCTCAGCTGGTATTGCAGGGGAACAAACAGTTTGTCCCCAGGGACGTTCCCGGGAGCTGCACCCTGATCAGCCGCGATATCAGAAGCTAAATCAGAATCCGTGGCAGAGACGATTATACCAGGGGGTAAAATACAAGCAGGATCCTTCTCGGAAGGAGGATTGGCCATGAAACTACGTGACAGAGCATCAGCCTTAATATTCTTGGACCCAGCCCTATAGGTAACCAAGAAATTAAATCTGGTAAAGAATAGTGCCCACCGAGCTTGTCTAGGATTAAGCCTCCGGGCCGATTCTAGGAAAACCAGATTCTTGTGATCCGTAAGGACCGTTACCTGGTGTCTGGCCCCCTCCAGGAAGTGCCGCCACTCCTCAAAAGCCCATTTAATGGCTAGAAGTTCGCGGTTGCCAATATCATAGTTACTCTCCGTGGGCGAAAACTTCCTAGAGAAGTAAGCACAGGGGCGGAGATGGGTGAGGGAGCTGGTACCCTGGGACAAGACGGCCCCCACTCCCACCTCGGAAGCGTCAACCTCCACAATAAATGGCTCCTCTTGGTTGGGCTGAATCAGCACGGGGGCCGAGATAAAGCACTTCTTGAGAGTCTCAAAGGCCTGAACGGCCTCAGGGGGCCAATGGAGGACATCAGCACCCTTGCGGGTAAGGTCCGTAAGAGGCTTAGCGACGACCGAGAAGTTGGCAATAAATCTCCTGTAATAGTTGGCGAACCCTAAAAAACACTGTAACGCCTTAAGGGAGGCAGGTTGGACCCATTCCGCCACAGCTTGAACCTTGGCAGGGTCCATGCGGAATTCATGAGGAGTGAGGATTTGCCCTAAAAATGGTATCTCCTGTACCCCAAAGACACATTTTTCAGTCTTAGCAAACAGATTATTCTCCCGAAGGACCTGGAGCACCTTCCTGACATGCTCCACGTGGGAGGACCAGTCCTTGGAAAACACCAGTATGTCATCAAGGTACACAACAAGAAAATTACCCAGGTACTCTCTCAGGATTTCATTAATAAAATTCTGGAAGACAGCAGGGGCATTACACAACCCAAAGGGCATGACCAGGTATTCGAAATGACCCTCGGGTGTGTTGAACGCAGTTTTCCACTCATCCCCCTCTTTGATGCGGATAACGTTATATGCCCCCCGTAGATCGAACTTAGAAAACCATTGGGCTCCCTGAACCTGATTAAAAAGATCCGGAATCAAAGGAAGTGGGTACTGGTTCCTTACGGTGACCTTATTCAGGTTACGATAATCAATGCACGGCCTAAGACCACCATCCTTCTTCCCCACGAAGAAGAAGCCAGCACCTACAGGAGAAGTCGAGGGGCGAATGAAACCCTTGGCCAGGCATTCTTGGATATACTCCCTCATAGCTTCACGTTCAGGACAAGAGAGATTAAATATCCTCCCCTTAGGAAGCTTGGCACCAGGCACCAAATCGATAGCGCAATCGTAATCTCTATGGGGGGGCAACACCTCGGAGGCCTCCTTGGAAAACACATCGGCGAAGTCCTGAACAAACTCAGGAAGCGTGTTTACCTCCTCCCGGGGAGAAATAGAGTTAACAGAAAGACATGACATAAGACATTCATTACCCCATTTGGTGAGATCCCCAGTATTCCAATCAAACGTGGGATTATGCAGCTGCAACCAGGGAAGACCTAATACCAGATCAGACGATAATCCCTGCATCACCAGTACAGAGCACTGCTCCAAATGCATGGAGCCAACCAGGAGTTCAAAAACAGGAGTATGCTGAGTAAAATAACCATTAGCAAGGGGAGTTGAGTCGATTCCTACTACAGGGATAGGATAAGGTAAATCAATACAAGGCATCTTTAGAGACATAGCAAATTCCACAGACATGATATTAGCAGATGAGCCAGAATCCACGAAAGCACTGCCCGTGGCAGACCGGCCAGCAAACGAGACCTGAAAGGGAAGCAAAATTTTATTGCGTTTCACATTAACGGGAAATACCTGTGCGCCCAAGTGACCTCCCCGATGATCACTTAGGCGCGGAAGTTTTCCGGCTTCTTATTCTTGCGCCTGGGACAGGTGTTCAGTAGATGCTTGTCGTCCCCACAGTAGAAGCAGAGACCATTCATTCTGCGAAACTCCCTACGTTGTCGAGGGGACATGGAGGCCCCGAGTTGCATAGGTACCTCCGAGTCCTCCGTGGAGGGGCGAGGAGACGGGACCTCGGGGGGGATCGCAGAAAAGTCAGAGGGGAGCACACTGAAGCGTTCTAGCTGACGTTCCCTGAGACGTCGGTCAAGTCGTACTGCTAGGGCCATAACCTGGTCAAGGGAGTCAGACGAGGGGTAGCTAACCAGCAGATCCTTCAGGGCGTCAGATAATCCTAACCTAAACTGGCACCTTAGGGCCGGATCGTTCCACTGAGAAGCTACGCACCACTTCCTAAAATCAGAACAGTATTCCTCAACCGGTCTCCTACCCTGACGTAAGGTCACCAGCTGACTCTCGGCTAAGGCAGTCCTGTCAGTCTCGTCGTAAATGAGGCCGAGGGCAGAGAAAAAACGATCAACAGAGGAAAGTTCAGGGGCGTCAGGAGCCAAGGAGAAGGCCCACTCTTGGGGCCCTTCCTGGAGTCGGGATATGATGATACCCACCCGCTGGTTCTCGGAACCTGAGGAGTGGGGCTTTAGGCGGAAATACAGTCTGCAACTCTCCCGGAAGGAGAGAAACGTCTTACGGTCCCCTGAAAACCGGTCAGGTAACTTGAGGTCGGGTTCTAGAGGTGAGGTGAGGGGTACTACTAAAGCAGCGTCACCCTGATTGACCCTTTGGGCCAGGGCCTGGACCTGTAGGGAGAGGCCCTGCATCTGCTGGGTCAGGGTCTCAAGGGGGTCCATGATAGCGTCAGCGTAGGAGAAATGGTAGACTAGGTAAGGGCTTGTAATTATGTAATGGCAGGAAGGAGGTGAAGGGAAAGTGAGCCCTAATCTACCCACCGCCCTGTCCCTGCCTACTTGCAACGACCCGCCCTAGGCGACGAGGTACAACTGGGCGGCGGTCCCTACGCTGTCTAAGTGCACAGGAAAACAAACAGGGAACACGCAGGGGAAGGGGCAGTAGCCACGGAACGCCACGAGGAAACGGAGCGGCGAACGAACAGTCAGGACCAGGACGAAGTGAGTACACCCGAGCGGGCACGGAGACAGAAGCAAGCCAGGGGCAAAGCAAAGCAGGTCAAGCAGAACTGCAGCAAGGCAGAAGCACGGCAGAAGCAGGCTGGAGCAAGCAGCAGTGGGGCCAGGAATCCAAAAGAATTACAAGCACTGAGGAAGAGAACACGGCAGGTAATAAAGGACAGGGGGCGGAGCTAACTCCGACTGACCAGGCCGCGATAGGCTCTCCCACTCCTGAGCCTGCCACCCTGGTTGGTGGGAGATGGTGTCAGTCGAACAGGTCTGGCCTCAGGTGTGGACTGATTAATCCCAAGAGTATACCTAGATGAAGTACCTGGAAGATCCCTAACAATATGTGTATTATTATATATGTGACCCCGGTACTATAGACAGTATACAGGACACTTCTCCTCAGTATCCCCCTGTACAGTATATATGTGTATTATTATATATGTGACCCCGGTACTATAGACAGTATACAGGACACTTCTCAGTATCCCCCTGTACAGTATATATGTGTATTATTATATATGTGACCCCGGTACTACAGACAGTATACAGGACACTTCTCCTCAGTATCCCCCTGTACAGTATATATGTGTATTATATATGTGACCCCGGTACTATAGACAGTATACAGGACACTTCTCCTCAGTATCCCCCTGTACAGTATATATGTGTATTATTATATATGTGACCCCGGTACTACAGACAGTATACAGGACACTTCTCCTCAGTATCCCCCTGTACAGTATATGTGTGTATTATTATATATGTGACCCCGGTACTACAGACAGTATACAGGACACTTCTCCTCAGTATCCCCTGTACAGTATATATGTGTATTATTATATATGTGACCCCGGTACTATAGACAGTATACAGGACACTTCTCCTCAGTATCCCCTGTACAGTATATATGTGTATTATTATATATGTGACCCCGGTACTATAGACCGTATACAGGACACTTCTCCTCAGTATCCCCCTGTACAGTATATATGTGTATTATTATATATGTGACCCCGGTACTACAGACAGTATACAGGACACTTCTCCTCAGTATCCCCTGTACAGTATATATGTGTATTATTATATATGTGACCCCGGTACTATAGACAGTATACAGGACACTTCTCCTCAGTATCCCCCTGTACAGTGTATATGTGTATTATTATATATGTGACCCCGGTACTATAGACAGTATACAGGACACTTCTCCTCAGTATCCCCCTGTACAGTATATATGTGTATTATTATATATGTGACCCCGGTACTATAGACAGTATACAGGACACTTCTCCTCAGTATCCCCCTGTACAGTATATATGTGTATTATTATATATGTGACCCCGGTACTATAGACAGTATACAGGACACTTCTCCTCAGTATCCCCCTGTACAGTATATATGTGTATTATTATATATGTGACCCCGGTACTACAGACAGTATACAGGACACTTCTCAGTATCCCCCTGTACAGTATATATGTGTATTATTATATATGTGACCCCGGTACTACAGACAGTATACAGGACACTTCTCCTCAGTATCCCCTGTACAGTATATATGTGTATTATTATATATGTGACCCCGGTACTATAGACAATATACAGGACACTTCTCAGTATCCCCCTGTACAGTATATATGTGTATTATTATATATGTGACCCCGGTACTACAGACAGTATACAGGACACTTCTCCTCAGTATCCCCCTGTACAGTATATATGTGTATTATTATATATGTGACCCCGGTACTACAGACAGTATACAGGACACTTCTCAGTATCCCCCTGTACAGTATATATGTGTATTATTATATATGTGACCCCGGTACTACAGACAGTATACAGGACACTTCTCCTCAGTATCCCCCTGTACAGTATATATGTGTATTATTATATATCACACGTCGACTCTTTGTCTTCCAGATAATCCCGGTAGAACGATTAGTCAAAGGGAAATTTCAAGACAATTTTGAGTTTGTTCAGTGGTTCAAGAAACTCTTTGATGCCAACTATGATGGGAAGGATTATGACCCCCTGCTGGCGAGACAAGGGCAGGACGTAGCTCCCGCACCCAACCCTGGGGACCAGGGCTTCAACAAAGCCAAGAAGCCCATTGTAACATCAGGTATAGTGGAGCCGAACGTGAACCATCACCCACGTAACATGGGCCGCACGCTGATCATAATAGAGGCTGATCATAATAGAGGCAGATCATAATAGAGGCAGATCATAATAGAGGCTGATCATAATAGAGGCTGATCATAATAGAGGCTGATCATAATAGAGGCTGATCATAATAGAGGCTGATCGTAATGTCTGCAGTGCTGGAAATAGAGGCTGATAGTAATTTCTGCAGTGCAGGAAATAGAGGCTGATAGTAATGTCTGCAGTGCGGGAAATAAAGACTGATAGTAATGTCTGCAGTGCTGTAAATAGAGGCTGATAGTAATGTCTGCAGTGCTGGAAAGAGAGGCTGATAGTAATGTCTGCAGTGCTGGAAGTAGAGGCTGATAGTAATGTCTGCAGTATGGGAAATAGAGGCTGATAGTAATGTCTGCAGTGCAGGAAATAGAGGCTGATAGTAATGTCTGCAGTGCAGGAAATAGAGGCTGATAGTAATGTCTGCAGTGCAGGAAATAGAGGCTGATAGTAATGTCTGCAGCGCAGGAAATAGAGGCTGATAGTAATGTCTGCAGTGCAGGAAATAGAGGCTGATAGTAATGTCTGCAGTGCAGGAAATAGAGGCTGATAGTAATGTCTGCAGTGCAGGAAATAGAGGCTGATAGTAATGTCTGCAGTGCAGGAAATAGAGGCTGATATTAATGTCTGCAGTGCAGGAAATAGAGACTGATAGTAATGTCTGCAGTGCTGGAAATAGAGGCTGATAGTAATGTCTGCAGTGCAGGAAATAGAGGCTGATAGTAATGTCTGCAGTGCAGGAAATAGAGGCTGATAGTAATGTCTGCAGTGCAGGAAATAGAGGCTGATAGTAATGTCTGCAGTGCAGGAAATAGAGGCTGATAATTTCTGCAGTGCAGGAAATAGAGGCTGATATTAATGTCTGCAGTGCAGGAAATAGAGGCTGATAGTAATGTCTGCAGTGCAGGAAATAGAGGCTGATAGTAATGTCTGCAGTGCAGGAAATAGAGGCTGATAATTTCTGCAGTGCAGGAAATAGAGGCTGATAGTAATGTCTGCAGTGCAGGAAATAGAGGCTGATAATTTCTGCAGTGCAGGAAATAGAGGCTGATAAAAACCTATTGGTACAAACAGGAAATGGTCTTGTCAAATTAAATGTAAATACATGAATGGAGTAAGAAACGAGATCCTCTGTAAAACCAAGTGTATCTTGGTGCACTGACCCTCAACATCTGATATAAAGCCTATAGGTGTGGGGTACAATTAACACAACAATGTAGCAGGAAAGAGAATAACAATCTTTATTGAAAAAATAACAGGATTAAAAAGATGAGTCATGCACAGCATGAGAATAAAACGTTCATCTGATGCCAGAGATACAAGTGTACCATGGGTAAATGAACACATATGTATGGTAGTAGCAGTTGTGTTGAATATAGGGACCAAACAAATGAATTGGAAGTATAAACTAGAAAAAACAGAGACTTATGCAGCACAAGTGAACAAAATGAATGGATGAATACATTAGTGAGATCTCTGTATGTCAGTACAGATCAGGTCCATAAATAAAACAACACAGGAAGATAAATGTAGCTAGTCACATACCCATGGTGATGTCTCAGGCAGGAGAGATCGTCAGACCCGACGCGCGTTTCGGCGGGATGCCTTCGTCCGGGGGTGGCGTCTCTCCAGCCAGGGTCACCCTTTTAAGACGTCATCTGTCCAATCGTGTGTATAACACAAGTGTGTTACATAAGACGGTAACTACGGCGTCATGTGCCAGGAATGAAGATGGTCGCTGAGGAACTTCCGGCCACGCGTCATCAGAGAGGGGCCGGGTCGCCGGCGACTGACGCCGACGAGCCGTGCCCACTCCGATGTAGACGCGCCCACAGAAGGAAGCGAAACACCTCCCCCTGACACAAGCGCACAGGAGCAGTCTCCACAGGATACAAAGGTATTCTGTGTATGTAAACAGAACATTCGACTGGACAGATGCATACGGAGAAAACCGGAATAATGCCAGTACATTGCATATAAAGATTTTATTTGCGAATGGATCTATAACAAAGATCAAGACTATATCGAATATATAATGTGTGTTGCATCCACATATGTATATATATATTAAAAGTGTATATAATAAAAAAGCGCATTAATACAGATATTGCAACAAGAAAAGAAAAAAAAAAAAAAAAAAAAGAAAAAACCATATGTGCATATATTAATATATAATAAATATAGTGAAATGTGATGTGAAATTTATTGGAATACATAAATAATTAAATAAAAAAAAAGAAAAAACCATATGTGCATATATTAATATATAATAAATATAGTGAAATGTGATGTGAAATTTATTGGAATACATAAATAATTAAATAATAAATGATGAAATAGATAAATAGATAAATAAGTGAAACAATTGATAATGTGTGTGAAAGAAAATATATATATATGTTATATATATCTGTTAAATGTGAGAGTACTATGATTATATACATAAATAGGTGATTGAAAGATGTGTGTGCATATGAAAAAATAATGATAACTAAATATGTTTCGTAAATATAAATACTAGAAAACAATATATTAATAAAAACCTAAATATGAATACATATTAGTGCAAAATGTGCCAATATATATAAAATTAAATAAATATATATATCTCGCAAATATAAATACTAAAGAACAATATAGTGATTGAAGCAAACAAATATATATAATATGAATACAAACAGTGCAAAAAAATGCAATATATATGAAATATAATGAGCTCTATCTGATAGTCGCTTGTTATGTCTAAAAACCTATAAAGATAAAAATATATACACATGGAGCATATACATATATTATATCATATCTCAAATAGTGCATAGATATACAACATATCTCTGAAAAGATCTCTTTAGTCTTCATGTAGTAATTCTTCCGACTCAGTTCTCTCCAATGAAGCCTAATTTATTAATTCTATAGTTGAAAAAAAGGAAGGGAGAAGATAATTAGATGTATATAGAGTTAAAACATACTTAAAAAAGACCCGCTGGAGGTCAACAATCAAAGAAACGGAGCGAAATTCAAATTGTCTGCAGTGTGGGAAATAGAGGCTGATTGTAATGTCTGCAGTGCGGGAAATAGAGGCTGATAGTAATGTCTGCAGTACGGGAAATAGAGGCTGATAGTAGTGTCTACAGTGCGGGAAATAGAGGCTGATAGTAATGTCTGCAGTGCTGGAAATAGAGGCTGATAGTAATGTCTGCAGTGCGGGAAATAGAGGCTGATAGTAATGTCTGCAGTGCGGGAAATAGAGGCTGATAGTAATGTCTGCAGTGCGGGAAATAGAGGCTGATAGTAGTGTCTACAGTGCGGGAAATAGAGGCTGATAGTAATGTCTGCAGTGCTGGAAATAGAGGCTGATAGTAATTTCTGCAGTGCAGGAAATAGAGGCTGATAGTAATGTCTGCAGTGCTGGAAATAGGGGCTGATAGTAATTTCTGCAGTGCAGGAAATAGAGGCTGATAGTAATGTCTGCAGTGCAGGAAATAGAGGCTGATAGTAATGTCTGCGGTGCAGGAAATAGAGGCTGATAGTAATGTCTGCGGTGCAGGAAATAGAGGCTGATAGTAATGTCTGCAGTATGGGAAATAGAGGCTGATAGTAATGTCTGCAGTGCAGGAAATAGAGGTTGATAGTAATGTCTGCAGTGCGGGAAATAGAGGCTGATAGTAATGTCTGCAGTGCGGGAAATAGAGGCTGATAGTAATGTCTGCAGTGCGGGAAATAGAGGCTGATAGTAATGTCTGCAGTGCGGGAAATAGAGGCTGATAGTAATGTCTGCAGTACGGGAAATAGAGGCTGATAGTAGTGTCTGCAGTGCGGGAAATAGAGGCTGATAGTAATGTCTGCAGTGCTGGAAGTAGAGGCTGATAGTAATGTCTGCAGTATGGGAAATAGAGGCTGATAGTAATGTCTGCAGTGCTGGAAATAGAGGCTGATAGTAATGTCTGCAGTGCTGGAAATAGAGGCTGATAGTAATGTCTGCAGTGCGGGAAATAGAGGCTGAAAGTAGTGTCTGCAGTGCGGGAAATAGAGGTTGATAGTAATTTCTGCAGTGCAGGAAATAGAGGCTGATAGTAATGTCTGCAGTGCGGGAAATAAAGACTGATAGTAATGTCTGCAGTGCTGTAAATAGAGGCTGATAGTAATGTCTGCAGTGCTGGAAAGAGAGGCTGATAGTAATGTCTGCAGTGCTGGAAGTAGAGGCTGATAGTAATGTCTGCAGTGCAGGAAATAGAGGCTGATATTAATGTCTGCAGTGCTGGAAATAGAGGCTGATAGTAATGTCTGCAGTGCAGGAAATAGAGGCTGATAATAATTTCTGCAGTGCAGGAAATAGAGGCTGATAGTAATGTCTGCAGTGTGGGAAATAGAGGCTGATTGTAATGTCTGCAGTGCGGGAAATAGAGGCTGATAGTAATGTCTGCAGTACGGGAAATAGAGGCTGATAGTAGTGTCTACAGTGCGGGAAATAGAGGCTGATAGTAATGTCTGCAGTGCTGGAAATAGAGGCTGATAGTAATGTCTGCAGTGCTGGAAGTAGAGGCTGATAGTAATGTCTGCAGTGCTGGAAATAGAGGCTGATAGTAATTTCTGCAGTGCAGGAAATAGAGGCTGATAGTAATGTCTGCAGTGCAGGAAATAGGGGCTGATAGTAATGTCTGCAGTGCTGGAAATAGAGGCTGATAGTAATTTCTGCAGTGCAGGAAATAGAGGCTGATAGTAATGTCTGCAGTGCAGGAAATAGAGGCTGATAGTAATGTCTGCGGTGCAGGAAATAGAGGCTGATAGTAATGTCTGCGGTGCAGGAAATAGAGGCTGATAGTAATGTCTGCAGTGCAGGAAATAGAGGCTGATAGTACTGTCTGCAGTGCTGGAAATAGAGGCTGATAGTAATGTCTGCAGTGCTGGAAATAGAGGCTGATAGTAATGTCTGCAGTGCAGGAAATAGAGGCTGATAGTCATGTCTGCAGTGCTGGAAGTAGAGGCTGATAGTAATGTCTGCAGTATGGGAAATAGAGGCTGATAGTAATGTCTGCAGTGCAGGAAATAGAGGTTGATAGTAATGTCTGCAGTGCGGGAAATAGAGGCTGATAGTAATGTCTGCAGTGCGGGAAATAGAGGCTGATAGTAATGTCTGCAGTGCGGGAAATAGAGGTTGATAGTAATGTCTGCAGTGCGGGAAATAGAGGCTGATAGTAATGTCTGCAGTGCAGGAAATAGAGGTTGATAGTAATGTCTGCAGTGCGGGAAATAGAGGCTGATAGTAATGTCTGCAGTGCGGGAAATAGAGGCTGATAGTAATGTCTGCAGTGCGGGAAATAGAGGCTGATAGTAATGTCTGCAGTGCAGGAAATAGAGGCTGATAGTAATGTCTGCAGTGCGGGAAATAGAGGCTGATAGTAATGTCTGCAGTACGGGAAATAGAGGCTGATAGTAGTGTCTGCAGTGCGGGAAATAGAGGCTGATTGTAATGTCTGCAGTGCGGGAAATAGAGGCTGATAGGAATGTCTGCAGTGCAGGAAATAGAGGCTGATAGTAATGTCTGCAGTGCGGGAAATAGAGGCTGATAGTAATGTCTGCAGTGCGGGAAATAGAGGCTGATAGTAATGTCTGCAGTGCGGGAAATAGAGGCTGATAGTAATGTCTGCAGTGCGGGAAATAGAGGCTGATAGTAATGTCTGCAGTACGGGAAATAGAGGCTGATAGTAGTGTCTGCAGTGCGGGAAATAGAGGCTGATTGTAATGTCTGCAGTGCGGGAAATAGAGGCTGATAGTAATGTCTGCAGTGCGGGAAATAGAGGCTGATAGTAATGTCTGCAGTGCGGGAAATAGAGGCTGATAGTAATGTCTGCAGTGCGGGAAATAGAGGCTGATAGTAGTGTCTGCAGTGCGGGAAATAGAGGCTGATTGTAATGTCTGCAGTGCGGGAAATAGAGGCTGATAGTAATGTCTGCAGTGCGGGAAATAGAGGCTGATAGTAATGTCTTCAGTGCTGGAAGTAGAGGCTGATAGTAATGTCTGCAGTGCGGGAAATAGAGGCTGATATTAATGTCTGCAGTACGGGAAATAGAGGCTGATAGTAATGTCTGCAGTGCTGGAAGTAGAGGCTGATAGTAAAGTCTGCAGTGCGGGAAATAGAGGCTTATAGTAATGTCTGCAGTGCTGGAAGTAGAGGCTGATAGTAATGTCTGCAGTGCTGGAAGTAGAGGCTGATAGTAATGTCTGCAGTATGGGAAATAGAGGCTGATAGTAATGTCTGCAGTGCTGGAAATAGAGGCTGATAGTAATGTCTGCAGTGCTGGAAATAGAGGCTGATAGTAATGTCTGCAGTGCAGGAAATAGAGGCTGATAGTAATGTCTGCAGTGCAGGAAATAGAGGCTGATAGTAATGTCTGCAGTGCTGGAAGTAGAGGCTGATAGTAATGTCTGCAGTGCAGGAAATAGGGGCTGATAGTAATGTCTGCAGTGCAGGAAATAGAGGCTGATAGTAATGTCTGCAGTGCAGGAAATAGAGGCTGATAGTAATGTCTGCAGTGCGGGAAATAGAGGCTGATAGTAATGTCTGCAGTGCAGGAAATAGAGGCTGATAGTAATGTCTGCAGTGCAGGAAATAGAGGCTGATAGTAATGTCTGCAGTGCAGGAAATAGAGGCTGATAGTAATGTCTGCAGTGCAGGAAATAGAGGCTGATATTAATGTCTGCAGTGCGGGAAATAGAGGCTGATAGTAATGTCTGCAGTGCGGGAAATAGAGGCTGATATTAATGTCTGCAGTACGGGAAATAGAGGCTGATAGTAATGTCTGCAGTGCTGGAAGTAGAGGCTGATAGTAAAGTCTGCAGTGCGGGAAATAGAGGCTTATAGTAATGTCTGCAGTGCTGGAAGTAGAGGCTGATAGTAATGTCTGCAGTGCTGGAAGTAGAGGCTGATAGTAATGTCTGCAGTATGGGAAATAGAGGCTGATAGTAATGTCTGCAGTGCTGGAAATAGAGGCTGATAGTAATGTCTGCAGTGCTGGAAATAGAGGCTGATAGTAATGTCTGCAGTGCAGGAAATAGAGGCTGATAGTAATGTCTGCAGTGCAGGAAATAGAGGCTGATAGTAATGTCTGCAGTGCTGGAAGTAGAGGCTGATAGTAATGTCTGCAGTGCAGGAAATAGGGGCTGATAGTAATGTCTGCAGTGCAGGAAATAGAGGCTGATAGTAATGTCTGCAGTGCAGGAAATAGAGGCTGATAGTAATTTCTGCAGTGCAGGAAATAGAGGCTGATAGTAATGTCTGCAGTGCAGGAAATAGAGGCTGATAGTAATGTCTGCAGTGCAGGAAATAGAGGCTGATAGTAATGTCTGCAGTGCAGGAAATAGAGGCTGATAGTAATGTCTGCAGTGCAGGAAATAGAGGCTGATAGTAATGTCTGCAGTGCTGGAAATAGAGGCTGATAGTAATGTCTGCAGTGCAGGAAATAGAGGCTGATAATAATTTCTGCAGTGCAGGAAATAGAGGCTGATAGTAATGTCTGCAGTGTGGGAAATAGAGGCTGATTGTAATGTCTGCAGTGCGGGAAATAGAGGCTGATAGTAATGTCTGCAGTACGGGAAATAGAGGCTGATAGTAGTGTCTACAGTGCGGGAAATAGAGGCTCATAGTAATGTCTGCAGTGCTGGAAATAGAGGCTGATAGTAATTTCTGCAGTGCAGGAAATAGAGGCTGATAGTAATTTCTGCAGTGCAGGAAATAGAGGCTGATAGTAATGTCTGCAGTGCTGGAAGTAGAGGCTGATCGTAATGTCTGGAGTGCTGGAAATAGAGGCTGATAGTAATTTCTGCAGTGCAGGAAATAGAGGCTGATAGTAATGTCTGCAGTGCAGGAAATAGGGGCTGATAGTAATGTCTGCAGTGCTGGAAATAGAGGCTGATAGTAATTTCTGCAGTGCAGGAAATAGAGGCTGATAGTAATGTCTGCAGTGCAGGAAATAGAGGCTGATAGTAATGTCTGCGGTGCAGGAAATAGAGGCTGATAGTAATGTCTGCGGTGCAGGAAATAGAGGCTGATAGTAATGTCTGCGGTGCAGGAAATAGAGGCTGATAGTAATGTCTGCAGTGCTTGAAATAGAGGCTGATAGTAATGTCTGCAGTGCAGGAAATAGAGGCTGATAGTCATGTCTGCAGTGCAGGAAATAGAGGCTGATAGTAATGTCTGCAGTGCTGGAAATAGAGGCTGATAGTAATTTCTGCAGTGCTGGAAATAGAGGCTGATAGTAATGTCTGCAGTGCTGGAAGTAGAGGCTGATAGTAATGTCTGCAGTATGGGAAATAGAGGCTGATAGTAATGTCTGCAGTGCAGGAAATAGAGGCTGATAGTAATGTCTGCAGTGCAGGAAATAGAGGCTGATAGTAATGTCTGCAGTGCAGGAAATAGAGGCTGATAGTAATGTCTGCAGTGCAGGAAATAGAGGCTGATATTAATGTCTGCAGTGCTGGAAATAGAGGCTGATAGTAATGTCTGCAGTGCAGGAAATAGAGGCTGATAATAATTTCTGCATTGCAGGAAATAGAGGCTGATAGTAATGTCTGCAGTGTGGGAAATAGAGGCTGATTGTAATGTCTGCAGTGCGGGAAATAGAGGCTGATAGTAATGTCTGCAGTACGGGAAATAGAGGCTGATAGTAGTGTCTACAGTGCGGGAAATAGAGGCTCATAGTAATGTCTGCAGTGCTGGAAATAGAGGCTGATAGTAATTTCTGCAGTGCAGGAAATAGAGGCTGATAGTAATTTCTGCAGTGCAGGAAATAGAGGCTGATAGTAATGTCTGCAGTGCTGGAAGTAGAGGCTGATCGTAATGTCTGCAGTGCTGGAAATAGAGGCTGATAGTAATTTCTGCAGTGCAGGAAATAGAGGCTGATAGTAATGTCTGCGGTGCAGGAAATAGAGGCTGATAGTAATGTCTGCAGTGCAGGAAATAGAGGCTGATAGTCATGTCTGCAGTGCAGGAAATAGAGGCTGATAGTAATGTCTGCAGTGCTGGAAATAGAGGCTGATAGTAATTTCTGCAGTGCTGGAAATAGAGGCTGATAGTAATGTCTGCAGTGCTGGAAGTAGAGGCTGATAGTAATGTCTGCAGTATGGGAAATAGAGGCTGATAGTAATGTCTGCAGTGCAGGAAATAGAGGTTGATAGTAATGTCTGCAGTGCGGGAAATAGAGGCTGATAGTAATGTCTGCAGTGCGGGAAATAGAGGCTGATAGTAATGTCTGCAGTGCGGGAAATAGAGGCTGATAGTAATGTCTGCAGTGCGGGAAATAGAGGCTGATAGTAATGTCTGCAGTGCGGGAAATAGAGGCTGATAGTAATGTCTGCAGTACGGGAAATAGAGGCTGATAGTAGTGTCTGCAGTGCGGGAAATAGAGGCTGATAGTAATGTCTGCAGTGCGTGAAATAGAGGCTGATAGTAATGTCTGCAGTGCAGGAAATAGAGGCTGATATTAATATCTGAAGTACGGAAATAGAGGCTGATAGTAGTGTCTGCAATGCGGGAAATAGAGGCTGATAGTAATGTCTGCAGTGCGGGAAATAGAGGCTGAAAGTAGTGTCTGCAGTGCGGGAAATAGAGGTTGATAGTAATGTCTGCAGTGCAGGAAATAGAGGCTGATAGTCATGTCTGCAGTGCAGGAAATAGAGGCTGATAGTAATGTCTGCAGTGCTGGAAATAGAGGCTGATAGTAATTTCTGCAGTGCTGGAAATAGAGGCTGATAGTAATGTCTGCAGTGCTGGAAGTAGAGGCTGATAGTAATGTCTGCAGTATGGGAAATAGAGGCTGATAGTAATGTCTGCAGTGCAGGAAATAGAGGTTGATAGTAATGTCTGCAGTGCGGGAAATAGAGGCTGATAGTAATGTCTGCAGTGCGGGAAATAGAGGCTGATAGTAATGTCTGCAGTGCGGGAAATAGAGGCTGATAGTAATGTCTGCAGTGCGGGAAATAGAGGCTGATAGTAATGTCTGCAGTGCGGGAAATAGAGGCTGATAGTAATGTCTGCAGTACGGGAAATAGAGGCTGATAGTAGTGTCTGCAGTGCGGGAAATAGAGGCTGATAGTAATGTCTGCAGTGCGTGAAATAGAGGCTGATAGGAATGTCTGCAGTGCAGGAAATAGAGGCTGATATTAATATCTGAAGTATGGAAATAGAGGCTGATAGTAGTGTCTGCAATGCGGGAAATAGAGGCTGATAGTAATGTCTGCAGTGCGGGAAATAGAGGCTGAAAGTAGTGTCTGCAGTGCGGGAAATAGAGGTTGATAGTAATGTCTGCAGTACGGGAAATAGAGGCTGATAGTAGTGTCTGCAGTGCGGGAAATAGAGGCTGATAGTAATGTCTGCAGTGCGGGAAATAGAGGCTGATAGTAATGTCTGCAGTGCGGGAAATAGAGGCTGATATTAATGTCTGCAGTACGGGAAATAGAGGCTGATAGTAATGTCTGCAGTGCTGGAAGTAGAGGCTGATAGTAATGTCTGCAGTGCGGGAAATAGAGGCTTATAGTAATGTCTTTAGTGCTGGAAGTAGAGGCTGATAGTAATGTCTGCAGTGCTGGAAGTAGAGGCTGATAGTAATGTCTGCAGTATGGGAAATAGAGGCTGATAGTAATGTCTGCAGTGCTGGAAATAGAGGCTGATAGTAATGTCTGCAGTGCTGGAAATAGAGGCTGATAGTAATGTCTGCAGTGCAGGAAATAGAGGCTGATAGTAATGTCTGCAGTGCAGGAAATAGAGGCTGATAGTAATGTCTGCAGTGCTGGAAGTAGAGGCTGATAGTAATGTCTGCAGTGCAGGAAATAGGGGCTGATAGTAATGTCTGCAGTGCAGGAAATAGAGGCTGATAGTAATGTCTGCAGTGCAGGAAATAGAGGCTGATAGTAATGTCTGCAGTGCAGGAAATAGAGGCTGATAGTAATGTCTGCAGTGCAGGAAATAGAGGCTGATAGTAATGTCTGCAGTGCAGGAAATAGAGGCTGATAGTAATGTCTGCAGTGCAGGAAATAGAGGCTGATAGTAATGTCTGCAGTGCAGGAAATAGAGGCTGATAGTAATGTCTGCAGTGCTGGAAATAGAGGCTGATAGTAATGTCTGCAGTGCAGGAAATAGAGGCTGATAGTAATGTCTGCAGTGCAGGAAATAGAGGCTGATAGTAATGTCTGCAGTGCTGGAAATAGAGGCTGATAGTAATGTCTGCAGTGCTGGAAATAGAGGCTGATAGTAATGTCTGCAGTGCTGGAAATAGAGGCTGATAGTAATGTCTGCAGTGCGGGAAATAGAGGCTGATAGTAATGTCTGCAGTGCAGGAAATAGAGGCTGATAGTAATGTCTGCAGTGCAGGAAATAGAGGCTGATAGTAATGTCTGCAGTGCGGGAAATAGAGGCTGATAGTAATGTCTGCAGTGCAGGAAATAGAGGCTGATAGTAATGTCTGCAGTGCTGGAAATAGAGGCTGATAGTAATGTCTGCAGTGCAGGAAATAGAGGCTGATAGTAATGTCTGCAGTGCAGGAAATAGAGGCTGATAGTAATGTCTGCAGTGCAGGAAATAGAGGCTGATAGTAATGTCTGCAGTGCAGGAAATAGAGGCTGATAGTAATGTCTGCAGTGCAGGAAATAGAGGCTGATAGTAATGTCTGCAGTGCAGGAAATAGAGGCTGATAGTAATGTCTGCAGTGCTGGAAATAGAGGCTGATAGTAATGTCTGCAGTGCAGGAAATAGAGGCTGATAGTAATGTCTGCAGTGCGGGAAATAGAGGCTGATAGTAATGTCTGCAGTGCGGGAAATAGAGGCTGATAGTAATGTCTGCAGTGCTGGAAATAGAGGCTGATAGTAATGTCTGCAGTATGGGAAATAGAGGCTGATAGTAATGTCTGCAGTGCAGGAAATAGAGGTTGATAGTAATGTCTGCAGTGCGGGAAATAGAGGCTGATAGTAATGTCTGCAGTGCGGGAAATAGAGGCTGATAGTAATGTCTGCAGTGCGGGAAATAGAGGCTGATAGTAATGTCTGCAGTGCGGGAAATAGAGGCTGATAGTAATGTCTGCAGTGCGGGAAATAGAGGCTGATAGTAATGTCTGCAGTACGGGAAATAGAGGCTGATAGTAGTGTCTGCAGTGCGGGAAATAGAGGCTGATAGTAATGTCTGCAGTGCGTGAAATAGAGGCTGATAGGAATGTCTGCAGTGCAGGAAATAGAGGCTGATATTAATATCTGAAGTACGGAAATAGAGGCTGATAGTAGTGTCTGCAATGCGGGAAATAGAGGCTGATAGTAATGTCTGCAGTGCGGGAAATAGAGGCTGAAAGTAGTGTCTGCAGTGCGGGAAATAGAGGTTGATAGTAATGTCTGCAGTACGGGAAATAGAGGCTGATAGTAGTGTCTGCAGTGCAGGAAATAGAGGCTGATAGTAATGTCTGCAGTGCGGGAAATAGAGGCTGATAGTAATGTCTGCAGTGCGGGAAATAGAGGCTGATATTAATGTCTGCAGTACGGGAAATAGAGGCTGATAGTAATGTCTGCAGTGCTGGAAGTAGAGGCTGATAGTAATGTCTGCAGTGCGGGAAATAGAGGCTTATAGTAATGTCTGCAGTGCTGGAAGTAGAGGCTGATAGTAATGTCTGCAGTGCTGGAAGTAGAGGCTGATAGTAATGTCTGCAGTATGGGAAATAGAGGCTGATAGTAATGTCTGCAGTGCTGGAAATAGAGGCTGATAGTAATGTCTGCAGTGCTGGAAATAGAGGCTGATAGTAATGTCTGCAGTGCAGGAAATAGAGGCTGATAGTAATGTCTGCAGTGCAGGAAATAGAGGCTGATAGTAATGTCTGCAGTGCAGGAAATAGAGGCTGATAGTAATGTCTGCAGTGCTGGAAGTAGAGGCTGATAGTAATGTCTGCAGTGCAGGAAATAGGGGCTGATAGTAATGTCTGCAGTGCAGGAAATAGAGGCTGATAGTAATGTCTGCAGTGCAGGAAATAGAGGCTGATAGTAATGTCTGCAGTGCAGGAAATAGAGGCTGATAGTAATGTCTGCAGTGCAGGAAATAGAGGCTGATAGTAATGTCTGCAGTGCAGGAAATAGAGGCTGATAGTAATGTCTGCAGTGCAGGAAATAGAGGCTGATAGTAATGTCTGCAGTGCAGGAAATAGAGGCTGATAGTAATGTCTGCAGTGCTGGAAATAGAGGCTGATAGTAATGTCTGCAGTGCAGGAAATAGGGGCTGATAGTAATGTCTGCAGTGCTGGAAATAGAGGCTGATAGTAATGTCTGCAGTGCGGGAAATAGAGGCTGATAGTAATGTCTGCAGTGCAGGAAATAGAGGCTGATAGTAATGTCTGCAGTGCAGGAAATAGAGGCTGATAGTAATGTCTGCAGTGCGGGAAATAGAGGCTGATAGTAATGTCTGCAGTGCTGGAAATAGAGGCTGATAGTAATGTCTGCAGTGCTGGAAGTAGAGGCTGATAGTAATGTCTGCAGTGCTGGAAGTAGAGGCTGATAGTAATGTCTGCAGTATGGGAAATAGAGGCTGATAGTAATGTCTGCAGTGCGGGAAATAGAGGCTGATAGTAATGTCTGAGGTGCTGGAAGTAGAGGCTGATAGTAATGTCTGCAGTGCGGGAAATAGAGGCTTATAGTAATGTCTGCAGTGCTGGAAGTAGAGGCTGATAGTAATGTCTGCAGTGCGGGAAATAGAGGCTGATAGTAATGTCTGCAGTGCGGGAAATAGAGGCTTATAGTAATGTCTGCAGTGCTGGAAGTAGAGGCTGATAGTAATGTCTGCAGTGCAGGAAATAGAGGCTGATAGTAATGTCTGCAGTGCGGGAAATAGAGGCTGATAGTAATGTCTGCAGTGCGGGAAATAGAGGCTGATAGTAATGTCTGCAGTGCGGGAAATAGAGGCTGATATTAATGTCTGCAGTACGGGAAATAGAGGCTGATAGTAGTGTCTGCAGTGCGGGAAATAGAGGCTGATAGTAATGTCTGCAGTGTGGGAAATAGAGGCTGATAGTAATGTCTGCAGTGCGGGAAATAGAGGCTGATAGTAATGTCTGCAGTGCGTGAAATAGAGGCTGATATTAATGTCTGCAGTACGGGAAATAGAGGCTGATAGTAGTGTCTGCAGTGCGGGAAATAGAGGCTGATAGTAATGTCTGCAGTGCGGGAAATAGAGGCTGATAGGAATGTCTGCAGTGCGGGAAATAGAGGCTGATAGTAATGTATGCAGTGCTGGAAATAGAGACTGATAGTAATGTCTGCAGTGCTGGAAATAGAGGCTGATAGTAATGTCTGCAGTGCTGGAAATAGAGGCTGATAGTAATGTCTGCAGTGCAGGAAATAGAGGCTGATCGTAATGTCTGCAGCGCAGGAAATAGAGGCTGATAGTAATGTCTGCAGCGCAGGAAATAGAGGCTGATAGTAGTGTCTGCAGTGCAGGAAATAGAGGCTGATAGTAATGTCTGCAGTGCAGGAAATAGAGGCTGATAGTAATGTCTGCAGTGCTGTAAATAGAGGCTGATAGTAATGTCTGCGGCGCTGGAAATAGAGGCTGATAGAAATGTCTGCGGTGCAGGAAATAGAGGCTGATAGTAATGTCTGAGGTGCTGGAAGTAGAGGCTGATAGTAATGTCTGCAGTGCGGGAAATAGAGGCTTATAGTAATGTCTGCAGTGCGGGAAATAGAGGCTGATAGTAATGTCTGCAGTGCTGGAAATAGAGGCTGATAGTAATGTCTGCAGTGCAGGAAATAGAGGCTGATAGTAATGTCTGCAGTGCAGGAAATAGAGGCTGATAGTAATGTCTGCAGTGCTGGAAATAGAGGCTGATAGTAATTTCTGCAGTGCAGGAAATAGAGGCTGATAGTAATGTCTGCAGTGCAGGAAATAGAGGCTGATAGTAATGTCTGCAGTGCTGGAAATAGAGGCTGATAGTAATGTCTGCAGTGCTGGAAATAGAGGCTGATAGTAATGTCTGCAGTGCTGGAAATAGAGGCTGATAGTAATTTCTGCAGTGCTGGAAATAGAGGCTGATAGTAATGTCTGCAGTGCTGGAAATAGAGGCTGATAGTAATTTCTGCAGTGCAGGAAATAGAGGCTGATAGTAATGTCTGCAGTGCAGGAAATAGAGGCTGATAGTAATGTCTGCAGTGCAGGAAATAGAGGCTGATAGTAATGTCTGCAGTGCGGGAAATAGAGGCTGATAGTAATGTCTGCAGTGCGGGAAATAGAGGCTGATAGTAATTTCTGCAGTGCAGGAAATAGAGGCTGATAGTAATGTCTGCAGTGCTGGAAATAGAGGCTGATAGTAATTTCTGCAGTGCTGGAAATAGAGGCTGATAGTAATGTCTGCAGTGCTGGAAATAGAGGCTGATAGTAATTTCTGCAGTGCAGGAAATAGAGGCTGATAGTAATGTCTGCAGTGCGGGAAATAGAGGCTGATAGTAATGTCTGCAGTGCGGGAAATAGAGGCTGATAGTAATGTCTGCAGTACGGGAAATAGAGGCTGATAGTAGTGTCTGCAGTGCGGGAAATAGAGGCTGATAGTAATGTCTGCAGTGCGTGAAATAGAGGCTGATAGGAATGTCTGCAGTGCAGGAAATAGAGGCTGATAGTAGTGTCTGCAGTGCGGGAAATAGAGGCTGATAGTAATGTCTGCAGTGCGTGAAATAGAGGCTGATAGGAATGTCTGCAGTGCAGGAAATAGAGGCTGATATTAATATCTGAAGTACGGAAATAGAGGCTGATAGTAGTGTCTGCAATGCGGGAAATAGAGGCTGATAGTAATGTCTGCAGTGCGGGAAATAGAGGCTGAAAGTAGTGTCTGCAGTGCGGGAAATAGAGGTTGATAGTAATGTCTGCAGTACGGGAAATAGAGGCTGATAGTAGTGTCTGCAGTGCAGGAAATAGAGGCTGATAGTAATGTCTGCAGTGCGGGAAATAGAGGCTGATAGTAATGTCTGCAGTGCGGGAAATAGAGGCTGATATTAATGTCTGCAGTACGGGAAATAGAGGCTGATAGTAATGTCTGCAGTGCTGGAAGTAGAGGCTGATAGTAATGTCTGCAGTGCGGGAAATAGAGGCTTATAGTAATGTCTGCAGTGCTGGAAGTAGAGGCTGATAGTAATGTCTGCAGTGCTGGAAGTAGAGGCTGATAGTAATGTCTGCAGTATGGGAAATAGAGGCTGATAGTAATGTCTGCAGTGCTGGAAATAGAGGCTGATAGTAATGTCTGCAGTGCTGGAAATAGAGGCTGATAGTAATGTCTGCAGTGCAGGAAATAGAGGCTGATAGTAATGTCTGCAGTGCAGGAAATAGAGGCTGATAGTAATGTCTGCAGTGCAGGAAATAGAGGCTGATAGTAATGTCTGCAGTGCTGGAAGTAGAGGCTGATAGTAATGTCTGCAGTGCAGGAAATAGGGGCTGATAGTAATGTCTGCAGTGCAGGAAATAGAGGCTGATAGTAATGTCTGCAGTGCAGGAAATAGAGGCTGATAGTAATGTCTGCAGTGCAGGAAATAGAGGCTGATAGTAGTGTCTGCAATGCGGGAAATAGAGGCTGATAGTAATGTCTGCAGTGCGGGAAATAGAGGCTGAAAGTAGTGTCTGCAGTGCGGGAAATAGAGGTTGATAGTAATGTCTGCAGTGCAGGAAATAGAGGCTGATAGTCAAGTCTGCAGTGCAGGAAATAGAGGCTGATAGTAATGTCTGCAGTGCTGGAAATAGAGGCTGATAGTAATTTCTGCAGTGCTGGAAATAGAGGCTGATAGTAATGTCTGCAGTGCTGGAAGTAGAGGCTGATAGTAATGTCTGCAGTATGGGAAATAGAGGCTGATAGTAATGTCTGCAGTGCAGGAAATAGAGGTTGATAGTAATGTCTGCAGTGCGGGAAATAGAGGCTGATAGTAATGTCTGCAGTGCGGGAAATAGAGGCTGATAGTAATGTCTGCAGTGCGGGAAATAGAGGCTGATAGTAATGTCTGCAGTGCGGGAAATAGAGGCTGATAGTAATGTCTGCAGTGCGGGAAATAGAGGCTGATAGTAATGTCTGCAGTACGGGAAATAGAGGCTGATAGTAGTGTCTGCAGTGCGGGAAATAGAGGCTGATAGTAATGTCTGCAGTGCGTGAAATAGAGGCTGATAGGAATGTCTGCAGTGCAGGAAATAGAGGCTGATATTAATATCTGAAGTATGGAAATAGAGGCTGATAGTAGTGTCTGCAATGCGGGAAATAGAGGCTGATAGTAATGTCTGCAGTGCGGGAAATAGAGGCTGAAAGTAGTGTCTGCAGTGCGGGAAATAGAGGTTGATAGTAATGTCTGCAGTACGGGAAATAGAGGCTGATAGTAGTGTCTGCAGTGCGGGAAATAGAGGCTGATAGTAATGTCTGCAGTGCGGGAAATAGAGGCTGATAGTAATGTCTGCAGTGCGGGAAATAGAGGCTGATATTAATGTCTGCAGTACGGGAAATAGAGGCTGATAGTAATGTCTGCAGTGCTGGAAGTAGAGGCTGATAGTAATGTCTGCAGTGCGGGAAATAGAGGCTTATAGTAATGTCTTTAGTGCTGGAAGTAGAGGCTGATAGTAATGTCTGCAGTGCTGGAAGTAGAGGCTGATAGTAATGTCTGCAGTATGGGAAATAGAGGCTGATAGTAATGTCTGCAGTGCTGGAAATAGAGGCTGATAGTAATGTCTGCAGTGCTGGAAATAGAGGCTGATAGTAATGTCTGCAGTGCAGGAAATAGAGGCTGATAGTAATGTCTGCAGTGCAGGAAATAGAGGCTGATAGTAATGTCTGCAGTGCTGGAAGTAGAGGCTGATAGTAATGTCTGCAGTGCAGGAAATAGGGGCTGATAGTAATGTCTGCAGTGCAGGAAATAGAGGCTGATAGTAATGTCTGCAGTGCAGGAAATAGAGGCTGATAGTAATGTCTGCAGTGCAGGAAATAGAGGCTGATAGTAATGTCTGCAGTGCAGGAAATAGAGGCTGATAGTAATGTCTGCAGTGCAGGAAATAGAGGCTGATAGTAATGTCTGCAGTGCAGGAAATAGAGGCTGATAGTAATGTCTGCAGTGCAGGAAATAGAGGCTGATAGTAATGTCTGCAGTGCAGGAAATAGAGGCTGATAGTAATGTCTGCAGTGCTGGAAATAGAGGCTGATAGTAATGTCTGCAGTGCAGGAAATAGAGGCTGATAGTAATGTCTGCAGTGCAGGAAATAGAGGCTGATAGTAATGTCTGCAGTGCTGGAAATAGAGGCTGATAGTAATGTCTGCAGTGCTGGAAATAGAGGCTGATAGTAATGTCTGCAGTGCTGGAAATAGAGGCTGATAGTAATGTCTGCAGTGCGGGAAATAGAGGCTGATAGTAATGTCTGCAGTGCAGGAAATAGAGGCTGATAGTAATGTCTGCAGTGCAGGAAATAGAGGCTGATAGTAATGTCTGCAGTGCGGGAAATAGAGGCTGATAGTAATGTCTGCAGTGCAGGAAATAGAGGCTGATAGTAATGTCTGCAGTGCTGGAAATAGAGGCTGATAGTAATGTCTGCAGTGCTGGAAATAGAGGCTGATAGTAATGTCTGCAGTGCAGGAAATAGAGGCTGATAGTAATGTCTGCGGTGCAGGAAATAGAGGCTGATTGTAATGTCTGCGGTGCAGGAAATAGAGGCTGATAGTAATGTCTGCGGTGCTGGAAATAGAGGCTGATAGTAATGTCTGAGGTGCAGGAAATAGAGGCTGATAGTAATGTCTGAGGTGCAGGAAATACAGGCTGATAGTAATGTCTGCAGTGCAGGAAATAGAGGCTGATAGTCATGTCTGCAGTGCTGGAAGTAGAGGCTGATAGTAATGTCTGCAGTATGGGAAATAGAGGCTGATAGTAATGTCTGCAGTGCAGGAAATAGAGGTTGATAGTAATGTCTGCAGTGCAGGAAATAGAGGCTGATAGTACTGTCTGCAGTGCTGGAAATAGAGGCTGATAGTAATGTCTGCAGTGCTGGAAATAGAGGCTGATAGTAATGTCTGCAGTGCAGGAAATAGAGGCTGATAGTCATGTCTGCAGTGCTGGAAGTAGAGGCTGATAGTAATGTCTGCAGTATGGGAAATAGAGGCTGATAGTAATGTCTGCAGTGCAGGAAATAGAGGTTGATAGTAATGTCTGCAGTGCGGGAAATAGAGGCTGATAGTAATGTCTGCAGTGCGGGAAATAGAGGCTGATAGTAATGTCTGCAGTGCGGGAAATAGAGGTTGATAGTAATGTCTGCAGTGCGGGAAATAGAGGCTGATAGTAATGTCTGCAGTGCAGGAAATAGAGGTTGATAGTAATGTCTGCAGTGCGGGAAATAGAGGCTGATAGTAATGTCTGCAGTGCGGGAAATAGAGGCTGATAGTAATGTCTGCAGTGCGGGAAATAGAGGCTGATAGTAATGTCTGCAGTGCAGGAAATAGAGGCTGATAGTAATGTCTGCAGTGCGGGAAATAGAGGCTGATAGTAATGTCTGCAGTACGGGAAATAGAGGCTGATAGTAGTGTCTGCAGTGCGGGAAATAGAGGCTGATTGTAATGTCTGCAGTGCGGGAAATAGAGGCTGATAGGAATGTCTGCAGTGCAGGAAATAGAGGCTGATAGTAATGTCTGCAGTGCGGGAAATAGAGGCTGATAGTAATGTCTGCAGTGCGGGAAATAGAGGCTGATAGTAATGTCTGCAGTGCGGGAAATAGAGGCTGATAGTAATGTCTGCAGTGCGGGAAATAGAGGCTGATAGTAATGTCTGCAGTACGGGAAATAGAGGCTGATAGTAGTGTCTGCAGTGCGGGAAATAGAGGCTGATTGTAATGTCTGCAGTGCGGGAAATAGAGGCTGATAGTAATGTCTGCAGTGCGGGAAATAGAGGCTGATAGTAATGTCTGCAGTGCGGGAAATAGAGGCTGATAGTAATGTCTGCAGTGCGGGAAATAGAGGCTGATAGTAGTGTCTGCAGTGCGGGAAATAGAGGCTGATTGTAATGTCTGCAGTGCGGGAAATAGAGGCTGATAGTAATGTCTGCAGTGCGGGAAATAGAGGCTGATAGTAATGTCTGCAGTGCTGGAAGTAGAGGCTGATAGTAATGTCTGCAGTGCGGGAAATAGAGGCTGATATTAATGTCTGCAGTACGGGAAATAGAGGCTGATAGTAATGTCTGCAGTGCTGGAAGTAGAGGCTGATAGTAAAGTCTGCAGTGCGGGAAATAGAGGCTTATAGTAATGTCTGCAGTGCTGGAAGTAGAGGCTGATAGTAATGTCTGCAGTGCTGGAAGTAGAGGCTGATAGTAATGTCTGCAGTATGGGAAATAGAGGCTGATAGTAATGTCTGCAGTGCTGGAAATAGAGGCTGATAGTAATGTCTGCAGTGCTGGAAATAGAGGCTGATAGTAATGTCTGCAGTGCAGGAAATAGAGGCTGATAGTAATGTCTGCAGTGCAGGAAATAGAGGCTGATAGTAATGTCTGCAGTGCTGGAAGTAGAGGCTGATAGTAATGTCTGCAGTGCAGGAAATAGGGGCTGATAGTAATGTCTGCAGTGCAGGAAATAGAGGCTGATAGTAATGTCTGCAGTGCAGGAAATAGAGGCTGATAGTAATGTCTGCAGTGCAGGAAATAGAGGCTGATAGTAATGTCTGCAGTGCAGGAAATAGAGGCTGATATTAATGTCTGCAGTGCGGGAAATAGAGGCTGATAGTAATGTCTGCAGTGCGGGAAATAGAGGCTGATATTAATGTCTGCAGTACGGGAAATAGAGGCTGATAGTAATGTCTGCAGTGCTGGAAGTAGAGGCTGATAGTAATGTCTGCAGTGCAGGAAATAGGGGCTGATAGTAATGTCTGCAGTGCAGGAAATAGATGCTGATAGTAATGTCTGCAGTGCAGGAAATAGAGGCTGATAGTAATTTCTGCAGTGCAGGAAATAGAGGCTGATAGTAATGTCTGCAGTGCAGGAAATAGAGGCTGATAGTAATGTCTGCAGTGCAGGAAATAGAGGCTGATAGTAATGTCTGCAGTGCAGGAAATAGAGGCTGATAGTAATGTCTGCAGTGCAGGAAATAGAGGCTGATAGTAATGTCTGCAGTGCTGGAAATAGAGGCTGATAGTAATGTCTGCAGTGCAGGAAATAGAGGCTGATAATAATTTCTGCAGTGCAGGAAATAGAGGCTGATAGTAATGTCTGCAGTGTGGGAAATAGAGGCTGATTGTAATGTCTGCAGTGCGGGAAATAGAGGCTGATAGTAATGTCTGCAGTACGGGAAATAGAGGCTGATAGTAGTGTCTACAGTGCGGGAAATAGAGGCTCATAGTAATGTCTGCAGTGCTGGAAATAGAGGCTGATAGTAATTTCTGCAGTGCAGGAAATAGAGGCTGATAGTAATTTCTGCAGTGCAGGAAATAGAGGCTGATAGTAATGTCTGCAGTGCTGGAAGTAGAGGCTGATCGTAATGTCTGGAGTGCTGGAAATAGAGGCTGATAGTAATTTCTGCAGTGCAGGAAATAGAGGCTGATAGTAATGTCTGCAGTGCAGGAAATAGGGGCTGATAGTAATGTCTGCAGTGCTGGAAATAGAGGCTGATAGTAATTTCTGCAGTGCAGGAAATAGAGGCTGATAGTAATGTCTGCAGTGCAGGAAATAGAGGCTGATAGTAATGTCTGCGGTGCAGGAAATAGAGGCTGATAGTAATGTCTGCGGTGCAGGAAATAGAGGCTGATAGTAATGTCTGCGGTGCAGGAAATAGAGGCTGATAGTAATGTCTGCAGTGCTTGAAATAGAGGCTGATAGTAATGTCTGCAGTGCAGGAAATAGAGGCTGATAGTCATGTCTGCAGTGCAGGAAATAGAGGCTGATAGTAATGTCTGCAGTGCTGGAAATAGAGGCTGATAGTAATTTCTGCAGTGCTGGAAATAGAGGCTGATAGTAATGTCTGCAGTGCTGGAAGTAGAGGCTGATAGTAATGTCTGCAGTATGGGAAATAGAGGCTGATAGTAATGTCTGCAGTGCAGGAAATAGAGGCTGATAGTAATGTCTGCAGTGCAGGAAATAGAGGCTGATAGTAATGTCTGCAGTGCAGGAAATAGAGGCTGATAGTAATGTCTGCAGTGCAGGAAATAGAGGCTGATATTAATGTCTGCAGTGCTGGAAATAGAGGCTGATAGTAATGTCTGCAGTGCAGGAAATAGAGGCTGATAATAATTTCTGCATTGCAGGAAATAGAGGCTGATAGTAATGTCTGCAGTGTGGGAAATAGAGGCTGATTGTAATGTCTGCAGTGCGGGAAATAGAGGCTGATAGTAATGTCTGCAGTACGGGAAATAGAGGCTGATAGTAGTGTCTACAGTGCGGGAAATAGAGGCTCATAGTAATGTCTGCAGTGCTGGAAATAGAGGCTGATAGTAATTTCTGCAGTGCAGGAAATAGAGGCTGATAGTAATGTCTGCAGTGCTGGAAGTAGAGGCTGATCGTAATGTCTGCAGTGCTGGAAATAGAGGCTGATAGTAATTTCTGCAGTGCAGGAAATAGAGGCTGATAGTAATGTCTGCGGTGCAGGAAATAGAGGCTGATAGTAATGTCTGCAGTGCAGGAAATAGAGGCTGATAGTCATGTCTGCAGTGCAGGAAATAGAGGCTGATAGTAATGTCTGCAGTGCTGGAAATAGAGGCTGATAGTAATTTCTGCAGTGCTGGAAATAGAGGCTGATAGTAATGTCTGCAGTGCTGGAAGTAGAGGCTGATAGTAATGTCTGCAGTATGGGAAATAGAGGCTGATAGTAATGTCTGCAGTGCAGGAAATAAAGGTTGATAGTAATGTCTGCAGTGCGGGAAATAGAGGCTGATAGTAATGTCTGCAGTGCGGGAAATAGAGGCTGATAGTAATGTCTGCAGTGCGGGAAATAGAGGCTGATAGTAATGTCTGCAGTGCGGGAAATAGAGGCTGATAGTAATGTCTGCAGTGCGGGAAATAGAGGCTGATAGTAATGTCTGCAGTACGGGAAATAGAGGCTGATAGTAGTGTCTGCAGTGCGGGAAATAGAGGCTGATAGTAATGTCTGCAGTGCGTGAAATAGAGGCTGATAGTAATGTCTGCAGTGCAGGAAATAGAGGCTGATATTAATATCTGAAGTACGGAAATAGAGGCTGATAGTAGTGTCTGCAATGCGGGAAATAGAGGCTGATAGTAATGTCTGCAGTGCGGGAAATAGAGGCTGAAAGTAGTGTCTGCAGTGCGGGAAATAGAGGTTGATAGTAATGTCTGCAGTGCAGGAAATAGAGGCTGATAGTCATGTCTGCAGTGCAGGAAATAGAGGCTGATAGTAATGTCTGCAGTGCTGGAAATAGAGGCTGATAGTAATTTCTGCAGTGCTGGAAATAGAGGCTGATAGTAATGTCTGCAGTGCTGGAAGTAGAGGCTGATAGTAATGTCTGCAGTATGGGAAATAGAGGCTGATAGTAATGTCTGCAGTGCAGGAAATAGAGGTTGATAGTAATGTCTGCAGTGCGGGAAATAGAGGCTGATAGTAATGTCTGCAGTGCGGGAAATAGAGGCTGATAGTAATGTCTGCAGTGCGGGAAATAGAGGCTGATAGTAATGTCTGCAGTGCGGGAAATAGAGGCTGATAGTAATGTCTGCAGTGCGGGAAATAGAGGCTGATAGTAATGTCTGCAGTACGGGAAATAGAGGCTGATAGTAGTGTCTGCAGTGCGGGAAATAGAGGCTGATAGTAATGTCTGCAGTGCGTGAAATAGAGGCTGATAGGAATGTCTGCAGTGCAGGAAATAGAGGCTGATATTAATATCTGAAGTATGGAAATAGAGGCTGATAGTAGTGTCTGCAATGCGGGAAATAGAGGCTGATAGTAATGTCTGCAGTGCGGGAAATAGAGGCTGAAAGTAGTGTCTGCAGTGCGGGAAATAGAGGTTGATAGTAATGTCTGCAGTACGGGAAATAGAGGCTGATAGTAGTGTCTGCAGTGCGGGAAATAGAGGCTGATAGTAATGTCTGCAGTGCGGGAAATAGAGGCTGATAGTAATGTCTGCAGTGCGGGAAATAGAGGCTGATATTAATGTCTGCAGTACGGGAAATAGAGGCTGATAGTAATGTCTGCAGTGCTGGAAGTAGAGGCTGATAGTAATGTCTGCAGTGCGGGAAATAGAGGCTTATAGTAATGTCTTTAGTGCTGGAAGTAGAGGCTGATAGTAATGTCTGCAGTGCTGGAAGTAGAGGCTGATAGTAATGTCTGCAGTATGGGAAATAGAGGCTGATAGTAATGTCTGCAGTGCTGGAAATAGAGGCTGATAGTAATGTCTGCAGTGCTGGAAATAGAGGCTGATAGTAATGTCTGCAGTGCAGGAAATAGAGGCTGATAGTAATGTCTGCAGTGCAGGAAATAGAGGCTGATAGTAATGTCTGCAGTGCTGGAAGTAGAGGCTGATAGTAATGTCTGCAGTGCAGGAAATAGGGGCTGATAGTAATGTCTGCAGTGCAGGAAATAGAGGCTGATAGTAATGTCTGCAGTGCAGGAAATAGAGGCTGATAGTAATGTCTGCAGTGCAGGAAATAGAGGCTGATAGTAATGTCTGCAGTGCAGGAAATAGAGGCTGATAGTAATGTCTGCAGTGCAGGAAATAGAGGCTGATAGTAATGTCTGCAGTGCAGGAAATAGAGGCTGATAGTAATGTCTGCAGTGCAGGAAATAGAGGCTGATAGTAATGTCTGCAGTGCAGGAAATAGAGGCTGATAGTAATGTCTGCAGTGCTGGAAATAGAGGCTGATAGTAATGTCTGCAGTGCAGGAAATAGAGGCTGATAGTAATGTCTGCAGTGCAGGAAATAGAGGCTGATAGTAATGTCTGCAGTGCTGGAAATAGAGGCTGATAGTAATGTCTGCAGTGCTGGAAATAGAGGCTGATAGTAATGTCTGCAGTGCTGGAAATAGAGGCTGATAGTAATGTCTGCAGTGCGGGAAATAGAGGCTGATAGTAATGTCTGCAGTGCAGGAAATAGAGGCTGATAGTAATGTCTGCAGTGCAGGAAATAGAGGCTGATAGTAATGTCTGCAGTGCGGGAAATAGAGGCTGATAGTAATGTCTGCAGTGCAGGAAATAGAGGCTGATAGTAATGTCTGCAGTGCTGGAAATAGAGGCTGATAGTAATGTCTGCAGTGCAGGAAATAGAGGCTGATAGTAATGTCTGCAGTGCTGGAAATAGAGGCTGATAGTAATGTCTGCAGTGCAGGAAATAGAGGCTGATAGTAATGTCTGCAGTGCAGGAAATAGAGGCTGATAGTAATGTCTGCAGTGCAGGAAATAGAGGCTGATAGTAATGTCTGCAGTGCAGGAAATAGAGGCTGATAGTAATGTCTGCAGTGCAGGAAATAGAGGCTGATAGTAATGTCTGCAGTGCAGGAAATAGAGGCTGATAGTAATGTCTGCAGTGCTGGAAATAGAGGCTGATAGTAATGTCTGCAGTGCAGGAAATAGAGGCTGATAGTAATGTCTGCAGTGCGGGAAATAGAGGCTGATAGTAATGTCTGCAGTGCGGGAAATAGAGGCTGATAGTAATGTCTGCAGTGCTGGAAATAGAGGCTGATAGTAATGTCTGCAGTATGGGAAATAGAGGCTGATAGTAATGTCTGCAGTGCAGGAAATAGAGGTTGATAGTAATGTCTGCAGTGCGGGAAATAGAGGCTGATAGTAATGTCTGCAGTGCGGGAAATAGAGGCTGATAGTAATGTCTGCAGTGCGGGAAATAGAGGCTGATAGTAATGTCTGCAGTGCGGGAAATAGAGGCTGATAGTAATGTCTGCAGTGCGGGAAATAGAGGCTGATAGTAATGTCTGCAGTACGGGAAATAGAGGCTGATAGTAGTGTCTGCAGTGCGGGAAATAGAGGCTGATAGTAATGTCTGCAGTGCGTGAAATAGAGGCTGATAGGAATGTCTGCAGTGCAGGAAATAGAGGCTGATATTAATATCTGAAGTACGGAAATAGAGGCTGATAGTAATGTCTGCAATGCGGGAAATAGAGGCTGATAGTAATGTCTGCAGTGCGGGAAATAGAGGCTGAAAGTAGTGTCTGCAGTGCGGGAAATAGAGGTTGATAGTAATGTCTGCAGTACGGGAAATAGAGGCTGATAGTAGTGTCTGCAGTGCAGGAAATAGAGGCTGATAGTAATGTCTGCAGTGCGGGAAATAGAGGCTGATAGTAATGTCTGCAGTGCGGGAAATAGAGGCTGATATTAATGTCTGCAGTACGGGAAATAGAGGCTGATAGTAATGTCTGCAGTGCTGGAAGTAGAGGCTGATAGTAATGTCTGCAGTGCGGGAAATAGAGGCTTATAGTAATGTCTGCAGTGCTGGAAGTAGAGGCTGATAGTAATGTCTGCAGTGCTGGAAGTAGAGGCTGATAGTAATGTCTGCAGTATGGGAAATAGAGGCTGATAGTAATGTCTGCAGTGCTGGAAATAGAGGCTGATAGTAATGTCTGCAGTGCTGGAAATAGAGGCTGATAGTAATGTCTGCAGTGCAGGAAATAGAGGCTGATAGTAATGTCTGCAGTGCAGGAAATAGAGGCTGATAGTAATGTCTGCAGTGCAGGAAATAGAGGCTGATAGTAATGTCTGCAGTGCTGGAAGTAGAGGCTGATAGTAATGTCTGCAGTGCAGGAAATAGGGGCTGATAGTAATGTCTGCAGTGCAGGAAATAGAGGCTGATAGTAATGTCTGCAGTGCAGGAAATAGAGGCTGATAGTAATGTCTGCAGTGCAGGAAATAGAGGCTGATAGTAATGTCTGCAGTGCAGGAAATAGAGGCTGATAGTAATGTCTGCAGTGCAGGAAATAGAGGCTGATAGTAATGTCTGCAGTGCAGGAAATAGAGGCTGATAGTAATGTCTGCAGTGCAGGAAATAGAGGCTGATAGTAATGTCTGCAGTGCTGGAAATAGAGGCTGATAGTAATGTCTGCAGTGCAGGAAATAGGGGCTGATAGTAATGTCTGCAGTGCTGGAAATAGAGGCTGATAGTAATGTCTGCAGTGCGGGAAATAGAGGCTGATAGTAATGTCTGCAGTGCAGGAAATAGAGGCTGATAGTAATGTCTGCAGTGCGGGAAATAGAGGCTGATAGTAATGTCTGCAGTGCTGGAAATAGAGGCTGATAGTAATGTCTGCAGTGCTGGAAGTAGAGGCTGATAGTAATGTCTGCAGTGCTGGAAGTAGAGGCTGATAGTAATGTCTGCAGTATGGGAAATAGAGGCTGATAGTAATGTCTGCAGTGCGGGAAATAGAGGCTGATAGTAATGTCTGAGGTGCTGGAAGTAGAGGCTGATAGTAATGTCTGCAGTGCGGGAAATAGAGGCTTATAGTAATGTCTGCAGTGCTGGAAGTAGAGGCTGATAGTAATGTCTGCAGTGCGGGAAATAGAGGCTGATAGTAATGTCTGCAGTGCGGGAAATAGAGGCTTATAGTAATGTCTGCAGTGCTGGAAGTAGAGGCTGATAGTAATGTCTGCAGTGCAGGAAATAGAGGCTGATAGTAATGTCTGCAGTGCGGGAAATAGAGGCTGATAGTAATGTCTGCAGTGCGGGAAATAGAGGCTGATAGTAATGTCTGCAGTGCGGGAAATAGAGGCTGATATTAATGTCTGCAGTACGGGAAATAGAGGCTGATAGTAGTGTCTGCAGTGCGGGAAATAGAGGCTGATAGTAATGTCTGCAGTGTGGGAAATAGAGGCTGATAGTAATGTCTGCAGTGCGGGAAATAGAGGCTGATAGTAATGTCTGCAGTGCGTGAAATAGAGGCTGATATTAATGTCTGCAGTACGGGAAATAGAGGCTGATAGTAGTGTCTGCAGTGCGGGAAATAGAGGCTGATAGTAATGTCTGCAGTGCGGGAAATAGAGGCTGATAGGAATGTCTGCAGTGCGGGAAATAGAGGCTGATAGTAATGTATGCAGTGCTGGAAATAGAGACTGATAGTAATGTCTGCAGTGCTGGAAATAGAGGCTGATAGTAATGTCTGCAGTGCTGGAAATAGAGGCTGATAGTAATGTCTGCAGTGCAGGAAATAGAGGCTGATCGTAATGTCTGCAGCGCAGGAAATAGAGGCTGATAGTAATGTCTGCAGCGCAGGAAATAGAGGCTGATAGTAGTGTCTGCAGTGCAGGAAATAGAGGCTGATAGTAATGTCTGCAGTGCAGGAAATAGAGGCTGATAGTAATGTCTGCAGTGCTGTAAATAGAGGCTGATAGTAATGTCTGCGGCGCTGGAAATAGAGGCTGATAGAAATGTCTGCGGTGCAGGAAATAGAGGCTGATAGTAATGTCTGAGGTGCTGGAAGTAGAGGCTGATAGTAATGTCTGCAGTGCGGGAAATAGAGGCTTATAGTAATGTCTGCAGTGCGGGAAATAGAGGCTGATAGTAATGTCTGCAGTGCTGGAAATAGAGGCTGATAGTAATGTCTGCAGTGCAGGAAATAGAGGCTGATAGTAATGTCTGCAGTGCAGGAAATAGAGGCTGATAGTAATGTCTGCAGTGCTGGAAATAGAGGCTGATAGTAATTTCTGCAGTGCAGGAAATAGAGGCTGATAGTAATGTCTGCAGTGCAGGAAATAGAGGCTGATAGTAATGTCTGCAGTGCTGGAAATAGAGGCTGATAGTAATGTCTGCAGTGCTGGAAATAGAGGCTGATAGTAATGTCTGCAGTGCTGGAAATAGAGGCTGATAGTAATTTCTGCAGTGCTGGAAATAGAGGCTGATAGTAATGTCTGCAGTGCTGGAAATAGAGGCTGATAGTAATTTCTGCAGTGCAGGAAATAGAGGCTGATAGTAATGTCTGCAGTGCAGGAAATAGAGGCTGATAGTAATGTCTGCAGTGCAGGAAATAGAGGCTGATAGTAATGTCTGCAGTGCGGGAAATAGAGGCTGATAGTAATGTCTGCAGTGCGGGAAATAGAGGCTGATAGTAATTTCTGCAGTGCAGGAAATAGAGGCTGATAGTAATGTCTGCAGTGCTGGAAATAGAGGCTGATAGTAATTTCTGCAGTGCTGGAAATAGAGGCTGATAGTAATGTCTGCAGTGCTGGAAATAGAGGCTGATAGTAATTTCTGCAGTGCAGGAAATAGAGGCTGATAGTAATGTCTGCAGTGCGGGAAATAGAGGCTGATAGTAATGTCTGCAGTGCGGGAAATAGAGGCTGATAGTAATGTCTGCAGTACGGGAAATAGAGGCTGATAGTAGTGTCTGCAGTGCGGGAAATAGAGGCTGATAGTAATGTCTGCAGTGCGTGAAATAGAGGCTGATAGGAATGTCTGCAGTGCAGGAAATAGAGGCTGATAGTAGTGTCTGCAGTGCGGGAAATAGAGGCTGATAGTAATGTCTGCAGTGCGTGAAATAGAGGCTGATAGGAATGTCTGCAGTGCAGGAAATAGAGGCTGATATTAATATCTGAAGTAAGGAAATAGAGGCTGATAGTAGTGTCTGCAATGCGGGAAATAGAGGCTGATAGTAATGTCTGCAGTGCGGGAAATAGAGGCTGAAAGTAGTGTCTGCAGTGCGGGAAATAGAGGTTGATAGTAATGTCTGCAGTACGGGAAATAGAGGCTGATAGTAGTGTCTGCAGTGCAGGAAATAGAGGCTGATAGTAATGTCTGCAGTGCGGGAAATAGAGGCTGATAGTAATGTCTGCAGTGCGGGAAATAGAGGCTGATATTAATGTCTGCAGTACGGGAAATAGAGGCTGATAGTAATGTCTGCAGTGCTGGAAGTAGAGGCTGATAGTAATGTCTGCAGTGCGGGAAATAGAGGCTTATAGTAATGTCTGCAGTGCTGGAAGTAGAGGCTGATAGTAATGTCTGCAGTGCTGGAAGTAGAGGCTGATAGTAATGTCTGCAGTATGGGAAATAGAGGCTGATAGTAATGTCTGCAGTGCTGGAAATAGAGGCTGATAGTAATGTCTGCAGTGCTGGAAATAGAGGCTGATAGTAATGTCTGCAGTGCAGGAAATAGAGGCTGATAGTAATGTCTGCAGTGCAGGAAATAGAGGCTGATAGTAATGTCTGCAGTGCAGGAAATAGAGGCTGATAGTAATGTCTGCAGTGCTGGAAGTAGAGGCTGATAGTAATGTCTGCAGTGCAGGAAATAGGGGCTGATAGTAATGTCTGCAGTGCAGGAAATAGAGGCTGATAGTAATGTCTGCAGTGCAGGAAATAGAGGCTGATAGTAATGTCTGCAGTGCAGGAAATAGAGGCTGATAGTAGTGTCTGCAATGCGGGAAATAGAGGCTGATAGTAATGTCTGCAGTGTGGGAAATAGAGGCTGAAAGTAGTGTCTGCAGTGCGGGAAATAGAGGTTGATAGTAATGTCTGCAGTGCAGGAAATAGAGGCTGATAGTCATGTCTGCAGTGCAGGAAATAGAGGCTGATAGTAATGTCTGCAGTGCTGGAAATAGAGGCTGATAGTAATTTCTGCAGTGCTGGAAATAGAGGCTGATAGTAATGTCTGCAGTGCTGGAAGTAGAGGCTGATAGTAATGTCTGCAGTATGGGAAATAGAGGCTGATAGTAATGTCTGCAGTGCAGGAAATAGAGGTTGATAGTAATGTCTGCAGTGCGGGAAATAGAGGCTGATAGTAATGTCTGCAGTGCGGGAAATAGAGGCTGATAGTAATGTCTGCAGTGCGGGAAATAGAGGCTGATAGTAATGTCTGCAGTGCGGGAAATAGAGGCTGATAGTAATGTCTGCAGTGCGGGAAATAGAGGCTGATAGTAATGTCTGCAGTACGGGAAATAGAGGCTGATAGTAGTGTCTGCAGTGCGGGAAATAGAGGCTGATAGTAATGTCTGCAGTGCGTGAAATAGAGGCTGATAGGAATGTCTGCAGTGCAGGAAATAGAGGCTGATATTAATATCTGAAGTATGGAAATAGAGGCTGATAGTAGTGTCTGCAATGCGGGAAATAGAGGCTGATAGTAATGTCTGCAGTGCGGGAAATAGAGGCTGAAAGTAGTGTCTGCAGTGCGGGAAATAGAGGTTGATAGTAATGTCTGCAGTACGGGAAATAGAGGCTGATAGTAGTGTCTGCAGTGCGGGAAATAGAGGCTGATAGTAATGTCTGCAGTGCGGGAAATAGAGGCTGATAGTAATGTCTGCAGTGCGGGAAATAGAGGCTGATATTAATGTCTGCAGTACGGGAAATAGAGGCTGATAGTAATGTCTGCAGTGCTGGAAGTAGAGGCTGATAGTAATGTCTGCAGTGCGGGAAATAGAGGCTTATAGTAATGTCTTTAGTGCTGGAAGTAGAGGCTGATAGTAATGTCTGCAGTGCTGGAAGTAGAGGCTGATAGTAATGTCTGCAGTATGGGAAATAGAGGCTGATAGTAATGTCTGCAGTGCTGGAAATAGAGGCTGATAGTAATGTCTGCAGTGCTGGAAATAGAGGCTGATAGTAATGTCTGCAGTGCAGGAAATAGAGGCTGATAGTAATGTCTGCAGTGCAGGAAATAGAGGCTGATAGTAATGTCTGCAGTGCTGGAAGTAGAGGCTGATAGTAATGTCTGCAGTGCAGGAAATAGGGGCTGATAGTAATGTCTGCAGTGCAGGAAATAGAGGCTGATAGTAATGTCTGCAGTGCAGGAAATAGAGGCTGATAGTAATGTCTGCAGTGCAGGAAATAGAGGCTGATAGTAATGTCTGCAGTGCAGGAAATAGAGGCTGATAGTAATGTCTGCAGTGCAGGAAATAGAGGCTGATAGTAATGTCTGCAGTGCAGGAAATAGAGGCTGATAGTAATGTCTGCAGTGCAGGAAATAGAGGCTGATAGTAATGTCTGCAGTGCTGGAAATAGAGGCTGATAGTAATGTCTGCAGTGCAGGAAATAGAGGCTGATAGTAATGTCTGCAGTGCAGGAAATAGAGGCTGATAGTAATGTCTGCAGTGCTGGAAATAGAGGCTGATAGTAATGTCTGCAGTGCTGGAAATAGAGGCTGATAGTAATGTCTGCAGTGCTGGAAATAGAGGCTGATAGTAATGTCTGCAGTGCGGGAAATAGAGGCTGATAGTAATGTCTGCAGTGCAGGAAATAGAGGCTGATAGTAATGTCTGCAGTGCAGGAAATAGAGGCTGATAGTAATGTCTGCAGTGCGGGAAATAGAGGCTGATCGTAATGTCTGCAGTGCAGGAAATAGAGGCTGATAGTAATGTCTGCAGTGCTGGAAATAGAGGCTGATAGTAATGTCTGCAGTGCAGGAAATAGAGGCTGATAGTAATGTCTGCAGTGCTGGAAATAGAGGGTGATAGTAATGTCTGCAGTGCAGGAAATAGAGGCTGATAGTAATGTCTGCAGTGCAGGAAATAGAGGCTGATAGTAATGTCTGCAGTGCAGGAAATAGAGGCTGATAGTAATGTCTGCAGTGCAGGAAATAGAGGCTGATAGTAATGTCTGCAGTGCAGGAAATAGAGGCTGATAGTAATGTCTGCAGTGCAGGAAATAGAGGCTGATAGTAATGTCTGCAGTGCTGGAAATAGAGGCTGATAGTAATGTCTGCAGTGCTGGAAATAGAGGCTGATAGTAATGTCTGCAGTGCAGGAAATAGAGGCTGATAGTAATGTCTGCAGTGCGGGAAATAGAGGCTGATAGTAATGTCTGCAGTGCGGGAAATAGAGGCTGATAGTAATGTCTGCAGTGCTGGAAATAGAGGCTGATAGTAATGTCTGCAGTGCAGGAAATAGAGGCTGATAGTAATGTCTGCAGTGCTGGAAATAGAGGCTGATAGTAATGTCTGCAGTATGGGAAATAGAGGCTGATAGTAATGTCTGCAGTGCGGGAAATAGAGGCTGATAGTAATGTCTGCAGTGCTGGAAATAGAGGCTGATAGTAATGTCTGCAGTGCAGGAAATAGAGGCTGATAGTAATGTCTGCGGTGCAGGAAATAGAGGCTGATTGTAATGTCTGCGGTGCAGGAAATAGAGGCTGATAGTAATGTCTGCGGTGCTGGAAATAGAGGCTGATAGTAATGTCTGAGGTGCAGGAAATAGAGGCTGATAGTAATGTCTGAGGTGCAGGAAATACAGGCTGATAGTAATGTCTGCGGTGCGGGAAATAGAGGCTGATTGTAATGTCTGCAGTGCGGGAAATAGAGGCTGATAGTAATGTCTGCAGTGCGGGAAATAGAGGCTGATAGGAATGTCTGCAGTGCGGGAAATAGAGGCTGATAGTAGTGTCTGCAGTGCTGGAAATAGAGACTGATAGTAATGTCTGCAGTGCTGGAAATAGAGGCTGATAGTAATGTCTGCAGTGCAGGAAATAGAGGCTGATAGTAAAGTCTGCGGTGCAGGAAATAGAGGCTGATAGAAATGTCTGCAGTGCTGGAAATAGAGGCTGATAGTAATGTCTGCAGTGCAGGAAATAGAGGCTGATAGTAATGTCTGCGGTGCAGGAAATAGAGGCTGATAGTAATGTCTGCGGTGCTGGAAATAGAGGCTGATAGTAATGTCTGCGGTGCAGGAAATAGAGGCTGATAGTAATGTCTGCAGTGCTGGAAATAGAGGCTGATAGTAATGTCTGCAGTGCAGGAAATAGAGGCTGATAGTAATGTCTGCAGTGCAGGAAATAGAGGCTGATAGTAATGTCTGCGGTGCAGGAAATAGAGGCTGATAGTAATGTCTGCGGTGCTGGAAATAGAGGCTGATAGTAATGTCTGAGGTGCAGGAAATAGAGGCTGATAGTAATGTCTGCGGTGCTGGAAATAGAGGCTGATAGTAATGTCTGAGGTGCAGGAAATAGAGGCTGATAGTAATGTCTGCAGTGCTGGAAGTAGAGGCTGATAGTAATGTCTGCAGTGCGGGAAATAGAGGCTTATAGTAATGTCTGCAGTGCTGGAAGTAGAGGCTGATAGTAATGTCTGCAGTGCTGGAAGTAGAGGCTGATAGTAATGTCTGCAGTATGGGAAATAGAGGCTGATAGTAATGTCTGCAGTGCTGGAAATAGAGGCTGATAGTAATGTCTGCAGTGCTGGAAATAGAGGCTGATAGTAATGTCTGCAGTGCAGGAAATAGAGGCTGATAGTAATGTCTGCAGTGCGGGAAATAGAGGCTGATAGTAATGTCTGCAGTACGGGAAATAGAGGCTGATAGTAGTGTCTGCAGTGCGGGAAATAGAGGCTGATTGTAATGTCTGCAGTGCGGGAAATAGAGGCTGATAGTAATGTCTGCAGTGCGGGAAATAGAGGCTGATAGTAATGTCTGCAGTGCGGGAAATAGAGGCTGATAGTAATGTCTGCAGTGCGGGAAATAGAGGCTGATAGTAGTGTCTGCAGTGCGGGAAATAGAGGCTGATTGTAATGTCTGCAGTGCGGGAAATAGAGGCTGATAGTAATGTCTGCAGTGCGGGAAATAGAGGCTGATAGTAATGTCTGCAGTGCTGGAAGTAGAGGCTGATAGTAATGTCTGCAGTGCGGGAAATAGAGGCTGATATTAATGTCTGCAGTACGGGAAATAGAGGCTGATAGTAATGTCTGCAGTGCTGGAAGTAGAGGCTGATAGTAAAGTCTGCAGTGCGGGAAATAGAGGCTTATAGTAATGTCTGCAGTGCTGGAAGTAGAGGCTGATAGTAATGCTGCAGTGCTGGAAGTAGAGGCTGATAGTAATGTCTGCAGTATGGGAAATAGAGGCTGATAGTAATGTCTGCAGTGCTGGAAATAGAGGCTGATAGTAAATGTCTGCAGTGCTGGAAATAGAGGCTGATAGTAATGTCTGCAGTGCAGGAAATAGAGGCTGATAGTAATGTCTGCAGTGCAGGAAATAGAGGCTGATAGTAATGTCTGCAGTGCTGAAGTAGAGGCTGATAGTAATGTCTGCAGTGCAGGAAATAGGGGCTGATAGTAATGTCTGCAGTGCAGGAAATAGAGGCTGATAGTAATGTCTGCAGTGCAGGAAATAGAGGCTGATAGTAATGTCTGCAGTGCGGGAAATAGAGGCTGATAGTAATGTCTGCAGTGCAGGAAATAGAGGCTGATAGTAATGTCTGCAGTGCAGGAAATAGAGGCTGATAGTAATGTCTGCAGTGCAGGAAATAGAGGCTGATAGTAATGTCTGCAGTGCAGGAAATAGAGGCTGATATTAATGTCTGCAGTGCGGGAAAATAGAGGCTGATAGTAATGTCTGCAGTGCGGGAAATAGAGGCTGATATTAATGTCTGCAGTACGGGAAATAGAGGCTGATAGTAATGTCTGCAGTGCTGGAAGTAGAGGCTGATAGTAATGTCTGCAGTGCAGGAAATAGGGGCTGATAGTATGTCTGCAGTGCAGGAAATAGATGCTGATAGTAATGTCTGCAGTGCAGGAAATAGAGGCTGATAGTAATTTCTGCAGTGCAGGAAATAGAGGCTGATAGTAATGTCTGCAGTGCAGGAAATAGAGGCTGATAGTAATGTCTGCAGTGCAGGAAATAGAGGCTGATAGTAATGTCTGCAGTGCAGGAAATAGAGGCTGATAGTACATGTCTGCAGTGCAGGAAATAGAGGCTGATAGTAATGTCTGCAGTGCTGGAAAAAGAGCTGATAGTAATGTCTGCAGTGCAGGAAATAGAGGCTGATAATAATTTCTGCAGTGCAGGAAATAGAGGCTGATAGTAATGTCTGCAGTGTGGGAAATAGAGGCTGATTGTAATGTCTGCAGTGCGGGAAATAGAGGCTGATAGTAATGTCTGCAGTACGGGAAATAGAGGCTGATAGTAGTGTCTACAGTGCGGGAAATAGAGGCTCATAGTAATGTCTGCAGTGCTGGAAATAGAGGCTGATAGTAATTTCTGCAGTGCAGGAAATAGAGGCTGATAGTAATTCTGCAGTGCAGGAAATAGAGGCTGATAGTAATGTCTGCAGTGCTGAAGTAGAGGCTGATCGTAATGTCTGGAGTGCTGGAAATAGAGGCTGATAGTAATTTCTGCAGTGCAGGAAATAGAGGCTGATAGTAATGTCTGCAGTGCAGGAAATAGGGGCTGATAGTAATGTCTGCAGTGCTGGAAATAGAGGCTGATAGTATTTCTGCAGTGCAGGAAATAGAGGCTGATAGTAATGTCTGCAGTGCAGGGAATAGAGGCTGATAGTAATGTCTGCGGTGCAGGAAATAGAGGCTGATAGTAATGTCTGCGGTGCAGGACCTAGAGGCTGATAGTAATGTCTGCGGTGCAGGAAATAGAGGCTGATAGTAATGTCTGCAGTGCTTGAAATAGACGCTGATAGTAATGTCTGCAGTGCAGAAATAGAGCTGATAGTCATGTCTGCAGTGCAGGAAATAGAGGCTGATAGTAATGTCTGCAGTGCTGGAATAGAGGCTGATAGTAATTTCTGCAGTGCTGGGAAATAGAGGCTGATAGTAATGTCTGCAGTGCTGGAAGTAGAGGCTGATAGTAATGTCTGCAGTATGGAAATAGAGGCTGATAGTAATGTCTGCATGAGGAAATTAGAGCTGATAGTAATGTTCTGCAGTGCAGGAAATAGAGGCTGATAGTAATGTTCTGCAGTGCAGGAAATAGAGGCTGATAGTAATGTCTGCAGTGCAGGAAATAGGCCTGATATTAATGTCTGCCAGTGCTGGAAATAGAGGCTGATAGTAATGTCTGCAGTGCAGGAAATAGAGGCTGATTAATAATTTCTGCATTGCAGGGAAATAGAGGCTGATAGTAATGTCTGCAGTGTGGGAACTAGAGGCTGATTGTAATGTCTGCAGTGCAGGAAATAGAGGCTGATAGTAATGTCTGCAGTACGGGAAATAGAGGCTGATAGTATGTCTACAGTGCGGGAAATAGAGGCTCATAGTAATGTCTGCAGTGCTGGAAATAGAGGCTGATAGTAATTTCTGCAGTGCAGGAAATAGAGGCTGATAGTAATTTCTGCAGTGCTGGAAGTAGAGGCTGATCGTAATGTCTGCAGTGCTGGAAATAGAGGCTGATAGTAATTTCTGCAGTGCAGGAAATAGAGGCTGATAGTAATGTCTGCGGTGCAGGAAATAGAGGCTGATAGTAATGTCTGCAGTGCAGGAAATAGAGGCTGATAGTCATGTCTGCAGTGCAGGAAATAGAGGCTGATAGTAATGTCTGCAGTGCTGGAAATAGAGGCTGATAGTAATTTCTGCAGTGCTGGAAATAGAGGCTGATAGTAATGTCTGCAGTGCTGGAAGTAGAGGCTGATAGTAATGTCTGCAGTATGGGAAATAGAGGCTGATAGTAATGTCTGCAGTGCAGGAAATAAAGGTTGATAGTAATGTCTGCAGTGCGGGAAATAGAGGCTGATAGTAATGTCTGCAGTGCGGGAAATAGAGGCTGATAGTAATGTCTGCAGTGCGGGAAATAGAGGCTGATAGTAATGTCTGCAGTGCGGGAAATAGAGGCTGATAGTAATGTCTGCAGTGCGGGAAATAGAGGCTGATAGTAATGTCTGCAGTACGGGAAATAGAGGCTGATAGTAGTGTCTGCAGTGCGGGAAATAGAGGCTGATAGTAATGTCTGCAGTGCGTGAAATAGAGGCTGATAGTAATGTCTGCAGTGCAGGAAATAGAGGCTGATATTAATATCTGAAGTACGGAAATAGAGGCTGATAGTAGTGTCTGCAATGCGGGAAATAGAGGCTGATAGTAATGTCTGCAGTGCGGGAAATAGAGGCTGAAAGTAGTGTCTGCAGTGCGGGAAATAGAGGTTGATAGTAATGTCTGCAGTGCAGGAAATAGAGGCTGATAGTCATGTCTGCAGTGCAGGAAATAGAGGCTGATAGTAATGTCTGCAGTGCTGGAAATAGAGGCTGATAGTAATTTCTGCAGTGCTGGAAATAGAGGCTGATAGTAATGTCTGCAGTGCTGGAAGTAGAGGCTGATAGTAATGTCTGCAGTATGGGAAATAGAGGCTGATAGTAATGTCTGCAGTGCAGGAAATAGAGGTTGATAGTAATGTCTGCAGTGCGGGAAATAGAGGCTGATAGTAATGTCTGCAGTGCGGGAAATAGAGGCTGATAGTAATGTCTGCAGTGCGGGAAATAGAGGCTGATAGTAATGTCTGCAGTGCGGGAAATAGAGGCTGATAGTAATGTCTGCAGTGCGGGAAATAGAGGCTGATAGTAATGTCTGCAGTACGGGAAATAGAGGCTGATAGTAGTGTCTGCAGTGCGGGAAATAGAGGCTGATAGTAATGTCTGCAGTGCGTGAAATAGAGGCTGATAGGAATGTCTGCAGTGCAGGAAATAGAGGCTGATATTAATATCTGAAGTATGGAAATAGAGGCTGATAGTAGTGTCTGCAATGCGGGAAATAGAGGCTGATAGTAATGTCTGCAGTGCGGGAAATAGAGGCTGAAAGTAGTGTCTGCAGTGCGGGAAATAGAGGTTGATAGTAATGTCTGCAGTACGGGAAATAGAGGCTGATAGTAGTGTCTGCAGTGCGGGAAATAGAGGCTGATAGTAATGTCTGCAGTGCGGGAAATAGAGGCTGATAGTAATGTCTGCAGTGCGGGAAATAGAGGCTGATATTAATGTCTGCAGTACGGGAAATAGAGGCTGATAGTAATGTCTGCAGTGCTGGAAGTAGAGGCTGATAGTAATGTCTGCAGTGCGGGAAATAGAGGCTTATAGTAATGTCTTTAGTGCTGGAAGTAGAGGCTGATAGTAATGTCTGCAGTGCTGGAAGTAGAGGCTGATAGTAATGTCTGCAGTATGGGAAATAGAGGCTGATAGTAATGTCTGCAGTGCTGGAAATAGAGGCTGATAGTAATGTCTGCAGTGCTGGAAATAGAGGCTGATAGTAATGTCTGCAGTGCAGGAAATAGAGGCTGATAGTAATGTCTGCAGTGCAGGAAATAGAGGCTGATAGTAATGTCTGCAGTGCTGGAAGTAGAGGCTGATAGTAATGTCTGCAGTGCAGGAAATAGGGGCTGATAGTAATGTCTGCAGTGCAGGAAATAGAGGCTGATAGTAATGTCTGCAGTGCAGGAAATAGAGGCTGATAGTAATGTCTGCAGTGCAGGAAATAGAGGCTGATAGTAATGTCTGCAGTGCAGGAAATAGAGGCTGATAGTAATGTCTGCAGTGCAGGAAATAGAGGCTGATAGTAATGTCTGCAGTGCAGGAAATAGAGGCTGATAGTAATGTCTGCAGTGCAGGAAATAGAGGCTGATAGTAATGTCTGCAGTGCAGGAAATAGAGGCTGATAGTAATGTCTGCAGTGCTGGAAATAGAGGCTGATAGTAATGTCTGCAGTGCAGGAAATAGAGGCTGATAGTAATGTCTGCAGTGCAGGAAATAGAGGCTGATAGTAATGTCTGCAGTGCTGGAAATAGAGGCTGATAGTAATGTCTGCAGTGCTGGAAATAGAGGCTGATAGTAATGTCTGCAGTGCTGGAAATAGAGGCTGATAGTAATGTCTGCAGTGCGGGAAATAGAGGCTGATAGTAATGTCTGCAGTGCAGGAAATAGAGGCTGATAGTAATGTCTGCAGTGCAGGAAATAGAGGCTGATAGTAATGTCTGCAGTGCGGGAAATAGAGGCTGATAGTAATGTCTGCAGTGCAGGAAATAGAGGCTGATAGTAATGTCTGCAGTGCTGGAAATAGAGGCTGATAGTAATGTCTGCAGTGCAGGAAATAGAGGCTGATAGTAATGTCTGCAGTGCTGGAAATAGAGGCTGATAGTAATGTCTGCAGTGCAGGAAATAGAGGCTGATAGTAATGTCTGCAGTGCAGGAAATAGAGGCTGATAGTAATGTCTGCAGTGCAGGAAATAGAGGCTGATAGTAATGTCTGCAGTGCAGGAAATAGAGGCTGATAGTAATGTCTGCAGTGCAGGAAATAGAGGCTGATAGTAATGTCTGCAGTGCAGGAAATAGAGGCTGATAGTAATGTCTGCAGTGCTGGAAATAGAGGCTGATAGTAATGTCTGCAGTGCAGGAAATAGAGGCTGATAGTAATGTCTGCAGTGCGGGAAATAGAGGCTGATAGTAATGTCTGCAGTGCGGGAAATAGAGGCTGATAGTAATGTCTGCAGTGCTGGAAATAGAGGCTGATAGTAATGTCTGCAGTATGGGAAATAGAGGCTGATAGTAATGTCTGCAGTGCAGGAAATAGAGGTTGATAGTAATGTCTGCAGTGCGGGAAATAGAGGCTGATAGTAATGTCTGCAGTGCGGGAAATAGAGGCTGATAGTAATGTCTGCAGTGCGGGAAATAGAGGCTGATAGTAATGTCTGCAGTGCGGGAAATAGAGGCTGATAGTAATGTCTGCAGTGCGGGAAATAGAGGCTGATAGTAATGTCTGCAGTACGGGAAATAGAGGCTGATAGTAGTGTCTGCAGTGCGGGAAATAGAGGCTGATAGTAATGTCTGCAGTGCGTGAAATAGAGGCTGATAGGAATGTCTGCAGTGCAGGAAATAGAGGCTGATATTAATATCTGAAGTACGGAAATAGAGGCTGATAGTAATGTCTGCAATGCGGGAAATAGAGGCTGATAGTAATGTCTGCAGTGCGGGAAATAGAGGCTGAAAGTAGTGTCTGCAGTGCGGGAAATAGAGGTTGATAGTAATGTCTGCAGTACGGGAAATAGAGGCTGATAGTAGTGTCTGCAGTGCAGGAAATAGAGGCTGATAGTAATGTCTGCAGTGCGGGAAATAGAGGCTGATAGTAATGTCTGCAGTGCGGGAAATAGAGGCTGATATTAATGTCTGCAGTACGGGAAATAGAGGCTGATAGTAATGTCTGCAGTGCTGGAAGTAGAGGCTGATAGTAATGTCTGCAGTGCGGGAAATAGAGGCTTATAGTAATGTCTGCAGTGCTGGAAGTAGAGGCTGATAGTAATGTCTGCAGTGCTGGAAGTAGAGGCTGATAGTAATGTCTGCAGTATGGGAAATAGAGGCTGATAGTAATGTCTGCAGTGCTGGAAATAGAGGCTGATAGTAATGTCTGCAGTGCTGGAAATAGAGGCTGATAGTAATGTCTGCAGTGCAGGAAATAGAGGCTGATAGTAATGTCTGCAGTGCAGGAAATAGAGGCTGATAGTAATGTCTGCAGTGCAGGAAATAGAGGCTGATAGTAATGTCTGCAGTGCTGGAAGTAGAGGCTGATAGTAATGTCTGCAGTGCAGGAAATAGGGGCTGATAGTAATGTCTGCAGTGCAGGAAATAGAGGCTGATAGTAATGTCTGCAGTGCAGGAAATAGAGGCTGATAGTAATGTCTGCAGTGCAGGAAATAGAGGCTGATAGTAATGTCTGCAGTGCAGGAAATAGAGGCTGATAGTAATGTCTGCAGTGCAGGAAATAGAGGCTGATAGTAATGTCTGCAGTGCAGGAAATAGAGGCTGATAGTAATGTCTGCAGTGCAGGAAATAGAGGCTGATAGTAATGTCTGCAGTGCTGGAAATAGAGGCTGATAGTAATGTCTGCAGTGCAGGAAATAGGGGCTGATAGTAATGTCTGCAGTGCTGGAAATAGAGGCTGATAGTAATGTCTGCAGTGCGGGAAATAGAGGCTGATAGTAATGTCTGCAGTGCAGGAAATAGAGGCTGATAGTAATGTCTGCAGTGCGGGAAATAGAGGCTGATAGTAATGTCTGCAGTGCTGGAAATAGAGGCTGATAGTAATGTCTGCAGTGCTGGAAGTAGAGGCTGATAGTAATGTCTGCAGTGCTGGAAGTAGAGGCTGATAGTAATGTCTGCAGTATGGGAAATAGAGGCTGATAGTAATGTCTGCAGTGCGGGAAATAGAGGCTGATAGTAATGTCTGAGGTGCTGGAAGTAGAGGCTGATAGTAATGTCTGCAGTGCGGGAAATAGAGGCTTATAGTAATGTCTGCAGTGCTGGAAGTAGAGGCTGATAGTAATGTCTGCAGTGCGGGAAATAGAGGCTGATAGTAATGTCTGCAGTGCGGGAAATAGAGGCTTATAGTAATGTCTGCAGTGCTGGAAGTAGAGGCTGATAGTAATGTCTGCAGTGCAGGAAATAGAGGCTGATAGTAATGTCTGCAGTGCGGGAAATAGAGGCTGATAGTAATGTCTGCAGTGCGGGAAATAGAGGCTGATAGTAATGTCTGCAGTGCGGGAAATAGAGGCTGATATTAATGTCTGCAGTACGGGAAATAGAGGCTGATAGTAGTGTCTGCAGTGCGGGAAATAGAGGCTGATAGTAATGTCTGCAGTGTGGGAAATAGAGGCTGATAGTAATGTCTGCAGTGCGGGAAATAGAGGCTGATAGTAATGTCTGCAGTGCGTGAAATAGAGGCTGATATTAATGTCTGCAGTACGGGAAATAGAGGCTGATAGTAGTGTCTGCAGTGCGGGAAATAGAGGCTGATAGTAATGTCTGCAGTGCGGGAAATAGAGGCTGATAGGAATGTCTGCAGTGCGGGAAATAGAGGCTGATAGTAATGTATGCAGTGCTGGAAATAGAGACTGATAGTAATGTCTGCAGTGCTGGAAATAGAGGCTGATAGTAATGTCTGCAGTGCTGGAAATAGAGGCTGATAGTAATGTCTGCAGTGCAGGAAATAGAGGCTGATCGTAATGTCTGCAGCGCAGGAAATAGAGGCTGATAGTAATGTCTGCAGCGCAGGAAATAGAGGCTGATAGTAGTGTCTGCAGTGCAGGAAATAGAGGCTGATAGTAATGTCTGCAGTGCAGGAAATAGAGGCTGATAGTAATGTCTGCAGTGCTGTAAATAGAGGCTGATAGTAATGTCTGCGGCGCTGGAAATAGAGGCTGATAGAAATGTCTGCGGTGCAGGAAATAGAGGCTGATAGTAATGTCTGAGGTGCTGGAAGTAGAGGCTGATAGTAATGTCTGCAGTGCGGGAAATAGAGGCTTATAGTAATGTCTGCAGTGCGGGAAATAGAGGCTGATAGTAATGTCTGCAGTGCTGGAAATAGAGGCTGATAGTAATGTCTGCAGTGCAGGAAATAGAGGCTGATAGTAATGTCTGCAGTGCAGGAAATAGAGGCTGATAGTAATGTCTGCAGTGCTGGAAATAGAGGCTGATAGTAATTTCTGCAGTGCAGGAAATAGAGGCTGATAGTAATGTCTGCAGTGCAGGAAATAGAGGCTGATAGTAATGTCTGCAGTGCTGGAAATAGAGGCTGATAGTAATGTCTGCAGTGCTGGAAATAGAGGCTGATAGTAATGTCTGCAGTGCTGGAAATAGAGGCTGATAGTAATTTCTGCAGTGCTGGAAATAGAGGCTGATAGTAATGTCTGCAGTGCTGGAAATAGAGGCTGATAGTAATTTCTGCAGTGCAGGAAATAGAGGCTGATAGTAATGTCTGCAGTGCAGGAAATAGAGGCTGATAGTAATGTCTGCAGTGCAGGAAATAGAGGCTGATAGTAATGTCTGCAGTGCGGGAAATAGAGGCTGATAGTAATGTCTGCAGTGCGGGAAATAGAGGCTGATAGTAATTTCTGCAGTGCAGGAAATAGAGGCTGATAGTAATGTCTGCAGTGCTGGAAATAGAGGCTGATAGTAATTTCTGCAGTGCTGGAAATAGAGGCTGATAGTAATGTCTGCAGTGCTGGAAATAGAGGCTGATAGTAATTTCTGCAGTGCAGGAAATAGAGGCTGATAGTAATGTCTGCAGTGCGGGAAATAGAGGCTGATAGTAATGTCTGCAGTGCGGGAAATAGAGGCTGATAGTAATGTCTGCAGTACGGGAAATAGAGGCTGATAGTAGTGTCTGCAGTGCGGGAAATAGAGGCTGATAGTAATGTCTGCAGTGCGTGAAATAGAGGCTGATAGGAATGTCTGCAGTGCAGGAAATAGAGGCTGATAGTAGTGTCTGCAGTGCGGGAAATAGAGGCTGATAGTAATGTCTGCAGTGCGTGAAATAGAGGCTGATAGGAATGTCTGCAGTGCAGGAAATAGAGGCTGATATTAATATCTGAAGTAAGGAAATAGAGGCTGATAGTAGTGTCTGCAATGCGGGAAATAGAGGCTGATAGTAATGTCTGCAGTGCGGGAAATAGAGGCTGAAAGTAGTGTCTGCAGTGCGGGAAATAGAGGTTGATAGTAATGTCTGCAGTACGGGAAATAGAGGCTGATAGTAGTGTCTGCAGTGCAGGAAATAGAGGCTGATAGTAATGTCTGCAGTGCGGGAAATAGAGGCTGATAGTAATGTCTGCAGTGCGGGAAATAGAGGCTGATATTAATGTCTGCAGTACGGGAAATAGAGGCTGATAGTAATGTCTGCAGTGCTGGAAGTAGAGGCTGATAGTAATGTCTGCAGTGCGGGAAATAGAGGCTTATAGTAATGTCTGCAGTGCTGGAAGTAGAGGCTGATAGTAATGTCTGCAGTGCTGGAAGTAGAGGCTGATAGTAATGTCTGCAGTATGGGAAATAGAGGCTGATAGTAATGTCTGCAGTGCTGGAAATAGAGGCTGATAGTAATGTCTGCAGTGCTGGAAATAGAGGCTGATAGTAATGTCTGCAGTGCAGGAAATAGAGGCTGATAGTAATGTCTGCAGTGCAGGAAATAGAGGCTGATAGTAATGTCTGCAGTGCAGGAAATAGAGGCTGATAGTAATGTCTGCAGTGCTGGAAGTAGAGGCTGATAGTAATGTCTGCAGTGCAGGAAATAGGGGCTGATAGTAATGTCTGCAGTGCAGGAAATAGAGGCTGATAGTAATGTCTGCAGTGCAGGAAATAGAGGCTGATAGTAATGTCTGCAGTGCAGGAAATAGAGGCTGATAGTAGTGTCTGCAATGCGGGAAATAGAGGCTGATAGTAATGTCTGCAGTGTGGGAAATAGAGGCTGAAAGTAGTGTCTGCAGTGCGGGAAATAGAGGTTGATAGTAATGTCTGCAGTGCAGGAAATAGAGGCTGATAGTCATGTCTGCAGTGCAGGAAATAGAGGCTGATAGTAATGTCTGCAGTGCTGGAAATAGAGGCTGATAGTAATTTCTGCAGTGCTGGAAATAGAGGCTGATAGTAATGTCTGCAGTGCTGGAAGTAGAGGCTGATAGTAATGTCTGCAGTATGGGAAATAGAGGCTGATAGTAATGTCTGCAGTGCAGGAAATAGAGGTTGATAGTAATGTCTGCAGTGCGGGAAATAGAGGCTGATAGTAATGTCTGCAGTGCGGGAAATAGAGGCTGATAGTAATGTCTGCAGTGCGGGAAATAGAGGCTGATAGTAATGTCTGCAGTGCGGGAAATAGAGGCTGATAGTAATGTCTGCAGTGCGGGAAATAGAGGCTGATAGTAATGTCTGCAGTACGGGAAATAGAGGCTGATAGTAGTGTCTGCAGTGCGGGAAATAGAGGCTGATAGTAATGTCTGCAGTGCGTGAAATAGAGGCTGATAGGAATGTCTGCAGTGCAGGAAATAGAGGCTGATATTAATATCTGAAGTATGGAAATAGAGGCTGATAGTAGTGTCTGCAATGCGGGAAATAGAGGCTGATAGTAATGTCTGCAGTGCGGGAAATAGAGGCTGAAAGTAGTGTCTGCAGTGCGGGAAATAGAGGTTGATAGTAATGTCTGCAGTACGGGAAATAGAGGCTGATAGTAGTGTCTGCAGTGCGGGAAATAGAGGCTGATAGTAATGTCTGCAGTGCGGGAAATAGAGGCTGATAGTAATGTCTGCAGTGCGGGAAATAGAGGCTGATATTAATGTCTGCAGTACGGGAAATAGAGGCTGATAGTAATGTCTGCAGTGCTGGAAGTAGAGGCTGATAGTAATGTCTGCAGTGCGGGAAATAGAGGCTTATAGTAATGTCTTTAGTGCTGGAAGTAGAGGCTGATAGTAATGTCTGCAGTGCTGGAAGTAGAGGCTGATAGTAATGTCTGCAGTATGGGAAATAGAGGCTGATAGTAATGTCTGCAGTGCTGGAAATAGAGGCTGATAGTAATGTCTGCAGTGCTGGAAATAGAGGCTGATAGTAATGTCTGCAGTGCAGGAAATAGAGGCTGATAGTAATGTCTGCAGTGCAGGAAATAGAGGCTGATAGTAATGTCTGCAGTGCTGGAAGTAGAGGCTGATAGTAATGTCTGCAGTGCAGGAAATAGGGGCTGATAGTAATGTCTGCAGTGCAGGAAATAGAGGCTGATAGTAATGTCTGCAGTGCAGGAAATAGAGGCTGATAGTAATGTCTGCAGTGCAGGAAATAGAGGCTGATAGTAATGTCTGCAGTGCAGGAAATAGAGGCTGATAGTAATGTCTGCAGTGCAGGAAATAGAGGCTGATAGTAATGTCTGCAGTGCAGGAAATAGAGGCTGATAGTAATGTCTGCAGTGCAGGAAATAGAGGCTGATAGTAATGTCTGCAGTGCTGGAAATAGAGGCTGATAGTAATGTCTGCAGTGCAGGAAATAGAGGCTGATAGTAATGTCTGCAGTGCAGGAAATAGAGGCTGATAGTAATGTCTGCAGTGCTGGAAATAGAGGCTGATAGTAATGTCTGCAGTGCTGGAAATAGAGGCTGATAGTAATGTCTGCAGTGCTGGAAATAGAGGCTGATAGTAATGTCTGCAGTGCGGGAAATAGAGGCTGATAGTAATGTCTGCAGTGCAGGAAATAGAGGCTGATAGTAATGTCTGCAGTGCAGGAAATAGAGGCTGATAGTAATGTCTGCAGTGCGGGAAATAGAGGCTGATCGTAATGTCTGCAGTGCAGGAAATAGAGGCTGATAGTAATGTCTGCAGTGCTGGAAATAGAGGCTGATAGTAATGTCTGCAGTGCAGGAAATAGAGGCTGATAGTAATGTCTGCAGTGCTGGAAATAGAGGGTGATAGTAATGTCTGCAGTGCAGGAAATAGAGGCTGATAGTAATGTCTGCAGTGCAGGAAATAGAGGCTGATAGTAATGTCTGCAGTGCAGGAAATAGAGGCTGATAGTAATGTCTGCAGTGCAGGAAATAGAGGCTGATAGTAATGTCTGCAGTGCAGGAAATAGAGGCTGATAGTAATGTCTGCAGTGCAGGAAATAGAGGCTGATAGTAATGTCTGCAGTGCTGGAAATAGAGGCTGATAGTAATGTCTGCAGTGCTGGAAATAGAGGCTGATAGTAATGTCTGCAGTGCAGGAAATAGAGGCTGATAGTAATGTCTGCAGTGCGGGAAATAGAGGCTGATAGTAATGTCTGCAGTGCGGGAAATAGAGGCTGATAGTAATGTCTGCAGTGCTGGAAATAGAGGCTGATAGTAATGTCTGCAGTGCAGGAAATAGAGGCTGATAGTAATGTCTGCAGTGCTGGAAATAGAGGCTGATAGTAATGTCTGCAGTATGGGAAATAGAGGCTGATAGTAATGTCTGCAGTGCGGGAAATAGAGGCTGATAGTAATGTCTGCAGTGCTGGAAATAGAGGCTGATAGTAATGTCTGCAGTGCAGGAAATAGAGGCTGATAGTAATGTCTGCGGTGCAGGAAATAGAGGCTGATTGTAATGTCTGCGGTGCAGGAAATAGAGGCTGATAGTAATGTCTGCGGTGCTGGAAATAGAGGCTGATAGTAATGTCTGAGGTGCAGGAAATAGAGGCTGATAGTAATGTCTGAGGTGCAGGAAATACAGGCTGATAGTAATGTCTGCGGTGCGGGAAATAGAGGCTGATTGTAATGTCTGCAGTGCGGGAAATAGAGGCTGATAGTAATGTCTGCAGTGCGGGAAATAGAGGCTGATAGGAATGTCTGCAGTGCGGGAAATAGAGGCTGATAGTAGTGTCTGCAGTGCTGGAAATAGAGACTGATAGTAATGTCTGCAGTGCTGGAAATAGAGGCTGATAGTAATGTCTGCAGTGCAGGAAATAGAGGCTGATAGTAAAGTCTGCGGTGCAGGAAATAGAGGCTGATAGAAATGTCTGCAGTGCTGGAAATAGAGGCTGATAGTAATGTCTGCAGTGCAGGAAATAGAGGCTGATAGTAATGTCTGCGGTGCAGGAAATAGAGGCTGATAGTAATGTCTGCGGTGCTGGAAATAGAGGCTGATAGTAATGTCTGCGGTGCAGGAAATAGAGGCTGATAGTAATGTCTGCAGTGCTGGAAATAGAGGCTGATAGTAATGTCTGCAGTGCAGGAAATAGAGGCTGATAGTAATGTCTGCAGTGCAGGAAATAGAGGCTGATAGTAATGTCTGCGGTGCAGGAAATAGAGGCTGATAGTAATGTCTGCGGTGCTGGAAATAGAGGCTGATAGTAATGTCTGAGGTGCAGGAAATAGAGGCTGATAGTAATGTCTGCGGTGCTGGAAATAGAGGCTGATAGTAATGTCTGAGGTGCAGGAAATAGAGGCTGATAGTAATGTCTGCAGTGCTGGAAGTAGAGGCTGATAGTAATGTCTGCAGTGCGGGAAATAGAGGCTTATAGTAATGTCTGCAGTGCTGGAAGTAGAGGCTGATAGTAATGTCTGCAGTGCTGGAAGTAGAGGCTGATAGTAATGTCTGCAGTATGGGAAATAGAGGCTGATAGTAATGTCTGCAGTGCTGGAAATAGAGGCTGATAGTAATGTCTGCAGTGCTGGAAATAGAGGCTGATAGTAATGTCTGCAGTGCAGGAAATAGAGGCTGATAGTAATGTCTGCAGTGCAGGAAATAGAGGCTGATAGTAATGTCTGCAGTGCTGGAAGTAGAGGCTGATAGTAATGTCTGCAGTGCAGGAAATAGGGGCTGATAGTAATGTCTGCAGTGCAGGAAATAGAGGCTGATAGTAATGTCTGCAGTGCAGGAAATAGAGGCTGATAGTAATGTCTGCAGTGCAGGAAATAGAGGCTGATAGTAATGTCTGCAGTGCAGGAAATAGAGGCTGATAGTAATGTCTGCAGTGCAGGAAATAGAGGCTGATAGTAATGTCTGCAGTGCAGGAAATAGAGGCTGATAGTAATGTCTGCAGTGCAGGAAATAGAGGCTGATATTAATGTCTGCAGTGCTGGAAATAGAGGCTGATAGTAATGTCTGCAGTGCAGGAAATAGAGGCTGATAATAATTTCTGCAGTGCAGGAAATAGAGGCTGATAGTAATGTCTGCAGTGTGGGAAATAGAGGCTGATTGTAATGTCTGCAGTGCGGGAAATAGAGGCTGATAGTAATGTCTGCAGTACGGGAAATAGAGGCTGATAGTAGTGTCTACAGTGCGGGAAATAGAGGCTCATAGTAATGTCTGCAGTGCTGGAAATAGAGGCTGATAGTAATTTCTGCAGTGCAGGAAATAGAGGCTGATAGTAATTTCTGCAGTGCAGGAAATAGAGGCTGATAGTAATGTCTGCAGTGGTGGAAGTAGAGGCTGATCGTAATGTCTGCAGTGCTGGAAATAGAGGCTGATAGTAATTTCTGCAGTGCAGGAAATAGAGGCTGATAGTAATGTCTGCAGTGCAGGAAATAGGGGCTGATAGTAATGTCTGCAGTGCTGGAAATAGAGGCTGATAGTAATTTCTGCAGTGCAGGAAATAGAGGCTGATAGTAATGTCTGCAGTGCAGGAAATAGAGGCTGATAGTAATGTCTGCGGTGCAGGAAATAGAGGCTGATAGTAATGTCTGCGGTGCAGGAAATAGAGGCTGATAGTAATGTCTGCGGTGCAGGAAATAGAGGCTGATAGTAATGTCTGCAGTGCTTGAAATAGAGGCTGATAGTAATGTCTGCAGTGCAGGAAATAGAGGCTGATAGTCATGTCTGCAGTGCAGGAAATAGAGGCTGATAGTAATGTCTGCATTGCTGGAAATAGAGGCTGATAGTAATTTCTGCAGTGCTGGAAATAGAGGCTGATAGTAATGTCTGCAGTGCTGGAAGTAGAGGCTGATAGTAATGTCTGCAGTATGGGAAATAGAGGCTGATAGTAATGTCTGCAGTGCAGGAAATAGAGGTTGATAGTAATGTCTGCAGTGCGGGAAATAGAGGCTGATAGTAATGTCTGCAGTGCGGGAAATAGAGGCTGATAGTAATGTCTGCAGTGCGGGAAATAGAGGCTGATAGTAATGTCTGCAGTGCGGGAAATAGAGGCTGATAGTAATGTCTGCAGTGCGGGAAATAGAGGCTGATAGTAATGTCTGCAGTACGGGAAATAGAGGCTGATAGTAGTGTCTGCAGTGCGGGAAATAGAGGCTGATAGTAATGTCTGCAGTGCGTGAAATAGAGGCTGATAGGAATGTCTGCAGTGCAGGAAATAGAGGCTGATATTAATATCTGAAGTACGGAAATAGAGGCTGATAGTAGTGTCTGCAATGCGGGAAATAGAGGCTGATAGTAATGTCTGCAGTGCGGGAAATAGAGGCTGAAAGTAGTGTCTGCAGTGCGGGAAATAGAGGTTGATAGTAATGTCTGCAGTACGGGAAATAGAGGCTGATAGTAGTGTCTGCAGTGCAGGAAATAGAGGCTGATAGTAATGTCTGCAGTGCGGGAAATAGAGGCTGATAGTAATGTCTGCAGTGCTGGAAATAGAGGCTGATAGTAATTTCTGCAGTGCAGGAAATAGAGGCTGATAGTAATGTCTGCAGTGCAGGAAATAGAGGCTGATAGTAATGTCTGCAGTGCTGGAAATAGAGGCTTATAGTAATGTCTGCAGTGCGGGAAATAGAGGCTGATAGTAATGTCTGCAGTGCTGGAAATAGAGGCTGATAGTAATGTCTGCAGTGCAGGAAATAGAGGCTGATAGTAATGTCTGCAGTGCAGGAAATAGAGGCTGATAGTAATGTCTGCAGTGCTGGAAATAGAGGCTGATAGTAATTTCTGCAGTGCAGGAAATAGAGGCTGATAGTAATGTCTGCAGTGCAGGAAATAGAGGCTGATAGTAATGTCTGCAGTGCTGGAAATAGAGGCTGATAGTAATGTCTGCAGTGCTGGAAATAGAGGCTGATAGTAATGTCTGCAGTGCTGGAAATAGAGGCTGATAGTAATTTCTGCAGTGCTGGAAATAGAGGCTGATAGTAATGTCTGCAGTGCTGGAAATAGAGGCTGATAGTAATTTCTGCAGTGCAGGAAATAGAGGCTGATAGTAATGTCTGCAGTGCAGGAAATAGAGGCTGATAGTAATGTCTGCAGTGCAGGAAATAGAGGCTGATAGTAATGTCTGCAGTGCGGGAAATAGAGGCTGATAGTAATTTCTGCAGTGCGGGAAATAGAGGCTGATAGTAATTTCTGCAGTGCAGGAAATAGAGGCTGATAGTAATGTCTGCAGTGCTGGAAATAGAGGCTGATAGTAATGTCTGCAGTGCTGGAAATAGAGGCTGATAGTAATTTCTGCAGTGCTGGAAATAGAGGCTGATAGTAATGTCTGCAGTGCTGGAAATAGAGGCTGATAGTAATTTCTGCAGTGCAGGAAATAGAGGCTGATAGTAATGTCTGCAGTGCGGGAAATAGAGGCTGATAGTAATGTCTGCAGTGCGGGAAATAGAGGCTGATAGTAATGTCTGCAGTACGGGAAATAGAGGCTGATAGTAGTGTCTGCAGTGCGGGAAATAGAGGCTGATAGTAATGTCTGCAGTGCAGGAAATAGAGGCTGATATTAATATCTGAAGTACGGAAATAGAGGCTGATAGTAGTGTCTGCAGTGCGTGAAATAGAGGCTGATAGGAATGTCTGCAGTGCAGGAAATAGAGGCTGATAGTAGTGTCTGCAGTGCGGGAAATAGAGGCTGATAGTAATGTCTGCAGTGCGTGAAATAGAGGCTGATAGGAATGTCTGCAGTGCAGGAAATAGAGGCTGATATTAATATCTGAAGTACGGAAATAGAGGCTGATAGTAGTGTCTGCAATGCGGGAAATAGAGGCTGATAGTAATGTCTGCAGTGCGGGAAATAGAGGCTGAAAGTAGTGTCTGCAGTGCGGGAAATAGAGGTTGATTGTAATGTCTGCAGTACGGGAAATAGAGGCTGATAGTAGTGTCTGCAGTGCAGGAAATAGAGGCTGATAGTAATGTCTGCAGTGCGGGAAATAGAGGCTGATAGTAATGTCTGCAGTGCGGGAAATAGAGGCTGATATTAATGTCTGCAGTACGGGAAATAGAGGCTGATAGTAATGTCTGCAGTGCTGGAAGTAGAGGCTGATAGTAATGTCTGCAGTGCGGGAAATAGAGGCTTATAGTAATGTCTGCAGTGCTGGAAGTAGAGGCTGATAGTAATGTCTGCAGTGCTGGAAGTAGAGGCTGATAGTAATGTCTGCAGTATGGGAAATAGAGGCTGATAGTAATGTCTGCAGTGCTGGAAATAGAGGCTGATAGTAATGTCTGCAGTGCTGGAAATAGAGGCTGATAGTAATGTCTGCAGTGCAGGAAATAGAGGCTGATAGTAATGTCTGCAGTGCGGGAAATAGAGGCTTATAGTAATGTCTGCAGTGCTGGAAGTAGAGGCTGATAGTAATGTCTGCAGTGCAGGAAATAGAGGCTGATAGTAATGTCTGCAGTGCGGGAAATAGAGGCTGATAGTAATGTCTGCAGTGCGGGAAATAGAGGCTGATAGTAATGTCTGCAGTGCGGGAAATAGAGGCTGATATTAATGTCTGCAGTACGGGAAATAGAGGCTGATAGTAATGTCTGCAGTGCGGGAAATAGAGGCTGATAGTAATGTCTGCAGTGCGGGAAATAGAGGCTTATAGTAATGTCTGCAGTGCTGGAAGTAGAGGCTGATAGTAATGTCTGCAGTGCAGGAAATAGAGGCTGATAGTAATGTCTGCAGTGCGGGAAATAGAGGCTGATAGTAATGTCTGCAGTGCGGGAAATAGAGGCTGATAGTAATGTCTGCAGTGCGGGAAATAGAGGCTGATATTAATGTCTGCAGTACGGGAAATAGAGGCTGATAGTAGTGTCTGCAGTGCGGGAAATAGAGGCTGATAGTAATGTCTGCAGTGTGGGAAATAGAGGCTGATAGTAATGTCTGCAGTGCGGGAAATAGAGGCTGATAGTAATGTCTGCAGTGCGTGAAATAGAGGCTGATATTAATGTCTGCAGTACGGGAAATAGAGGCTGATAGTAGTGTCTGCAGTGCGGGAAATAGAGGCTGATAGTAATGTCTGCAGTGCGGGAAATAGAGGCTGATAGGAATGTCTGCAGTGCGGGAAATAGAGGCTGATAGTAATGTATGCAGAGCTGGAAATAGAGACTGATAGTAATGTCTGCAGTGCTGGAAATAGAGGCTGATAGTAATGTCTGCAGTGCTGGAAATAGAGGCTGATAGTAATGTCTGCAGTGCAGGAAATAGAGGCTGATCGTAATGTCTGCAGCGCAGGAAATAGAGGCTGATAGTAATGTCTGCAGCGCAGGAAATAGAGGCTGATAGTAGTGTCTGCAGTGCAGGAAATAGAGGCTGATAGTAATGTCTGCAGTGCAGGAAATAGAGGCTGATAGTAATGTCTGCAGTGCTGTAAATAGAGGCTGATAGTAATGTCTGCGGCGCTGGAAATAGAGGCTGATAGAAATGTCTGCGGTGCAGGAAATAGAGGCTGATAGTAATGTCTGAGGTGCTGGAAGTAGAGGCTGATAGTAATGTCTGCAGTGCGGGAAATAGAGGCTTATAGTAATGTCTGCAGTGCGGGAAATAGAGGCTGATAGTAATGTCTGCAGTGCTGGAAATAGAGGCTGATAGTAATGTCTGCAGTGCAGGAAATAGAGGCTGATAGTAATGTCTGCAGTGCAGGAAATAGAGGCTGATAGTAATGTCTGCAGTGCTGGAAATAGAGGCTGATAGTAATTTCTGCAGTGCAGGAAATAGAGGCTGATAGTAATGTCTGCAGTGCAGGAAATAGAGGCTGATAGTAATGTCTGCAGTGCTGGAAATAGAGGCTGATAGTAATGTCTGCAGTGCTGGAAATAGAGGCTGATAGTAATGTCTGCAGTGCTGGAAATAGAGGCTGATAGTAATTTCTGCAGTGCTGGAAATAGAGGCTGATAGTAATGTCTGCAGTGCTGGAAATAGAGGCTGATAGTAATTTCTGCAGTGCAGGAAATAGAGGCTGATAGTAATGTCTGCAGTGCAGGAAATAGAGGCTGATAGTAATGTCTGCAGTGCAGGAAATAGAGGCTGATAGTAATGTCTGCAGTGCGGGAAATAGAGGCTGATAGTAATGTCTGCAGTGCGGGAAATAGAGGCTGATAGTAATTTCTGCAGTGCAGGAAATAGAGGCTGATAGTAATGTCTGCAGTGCTGGAAATAGAGGCTGATAGTAATTTCTGCAGTGCTGGAAATAGAGGCTGATAGTAATGTCTGCAGTGCTGGAAATAGAGGCTGATAGTAATTTCTGCAGTGCAGGAAATAGAGGCTGATAGTAATGTCTGCAGTGCGGGAAATAGAGGCTGATAGTAATGTCTGCAGTGCGGGAAATAGAGGCTGATAGTAATGTCTGCAGTACGGGAAATAGAGGCTGATAGTAGTGTCTGCAGTGCGGGAAATAGAGGCTGATAGTAATGTCTGCAGTGCGTGAAATAGAGGCTGATAGGAATGTCTGCAGTGCAGGAAATAGAGGCTGATAGTAGTGTCTGCAGTGCGGGAAATAGAGGCTGATAGTAATGTCTGCAGTGCGTGAAATAGAGGCTGATAGGAATGTCTGCAGTGCAGGAAATAGAGGCTGATATTAATATCTGAAGTACGGAAATAGAGGCTGATAGTAGTGTCTGCAATGCGGGAAATAGAGGCTGATAGTAATGTCTGCAGTGCGGGAAATAGAGGCTGAAAGTAGTGTCTGCAGTGCGGGAAATAGAGGTTGATTGTAATGTCTGCAGTACGGGAAATAGAGGCTGATAGTAGTGTCTGCAGTGCAGGAAATAGAGGCTGATAGTAATGTCTGCAGTGCGGGAAATAGAGGCTGATAGTAATGTCTGCAGTGCAGGAAATAGAGGCTGATAGTAATGTCTGCAGTGCAGGAAATAGAGGCTGATAGTAATGTCTGCAGTGCAGGAAATAGAGGCTGATAGTAATGTCTGCAGTGCTGGAAGTAGAGGCTGATAGTAATGTCTGCAGTGCAGGAAATAGGGGCTGATAGTAATGTCTGCAGTGCAGGAAATAGAGGCTGATAGTAATGTCTGCAGTGCAGGAAATAGAGGCTGATAGTAATGTCTGCAGTGCAGGAAATAGAGGCTGATAGTAATGTCTGCAGTGCAGGAAATAGAGGCTGATAGTAATGTCTGCAGTGCAGGAAATAGAGGCTGATAGTAATGTCTGCAGTGCGGGAAATAGAGGCTGATAGTAATGTCTGCAGTGCAGGAAATAGAGGCTGATAGTAATGTCTGCAGTGCTGGAAATAGAGGCTGATAGTAATGTCTGCAGTGCGGGAAATAGAGGCTGATAGTAATGTCTGCAGTGCAGGAAATAGAGGCTGATAGTAATGTCTGCAGTGCTGGAAATAGAGGCTGATAGTAATGTCTGCAGTGCTGGAAGTAGAGGCTGATAGTAATGTCTGCAGTGCTGGAAGTAGAGGCTGATAGTAATGTCTGCAGTGCGGGAAATAGAGGCTGATAGTAATGTCTGCAGTGCGGGAAATAGAGGCTGATAGTAATGTCTGAGGTGCTGGAAGTAGAGGCTGATAGTAATGTCTGCAGTGCGGGAAATAGAGGCTTATAGTAATGTCTGCAGTGCTGGAAGTAGAGGCTGATAGTAATGTCTGCAGTGCGGGAAATAGAGGCTGATAGTAATTTCTGCAGTGCGGGAAATAGAGGCTTATAGTAATGTCTGCAGTGCTGGAAGTAGAGGCTGATAGTAATGTCTGCAGTGCAGGAAATAGAGGCTGATAGTAATGTCTGCAGTGCGGGAAATAGAGGCTGATAGTAATGTCTGCAGTGCGGGAAATAGAGGCTGATAGTAATGTCTGCAGTGCGGGAAATAGAGGCTGATATTAATGTCTGCAGTACGGGAAATAGAGGCTGATAGTAGTGTCTGCAGTGCGGGAAATAGAGGCTGATAGTAATGTCTGCAGTGTGGGAAATAGAGGCTGATAGTAATGTCTGCAGTGCGGGAAATAGAGGCTGATAGTAATGTATGCAGTGCTGGAAATAGAGGCTGATAGTAATGTCTGCAGTGCGGGAAATAGAGGCTGATCGTAATGTCTGCAGCGCAGGAAATAGAGGCTGATAGTAATGTCTGCAGCGCAGGAAATAGAGGCTGATAGTAGTGTCTGCAGTGCAGGAAATAGAGGCTGATAGTAATGTCTGCAGTGCAGGAAATAGAGGCTGATAGTAATGTCTGCAGTGCTGTAAATAGAGGCTGATAGTAATGTCTGCGGCGCTGGAAATAGAGGCTGATAGTAATGTCTGCAGCGCAGGAAATAGAGGCTGATAGTAGTGTCTGCGGTGCAGGAAATAGAGGCTGATAGTAATGTCTGCAGTGCAGGAAATAGAGGCTGATTGTAATGTCTGCAGTGCTGTAAATAGAGGCTGATAGTAATGTCTGCGGCGCTGGAAATAGAGGCTGATAGAAATGTCTGCGGTGCAGGAAATAGAGGCTGATAGTAATGTCTGAGGTGCTGGAAGTAGAGGCTGATAGTAATGTCTGCAGTGCGGGAAATAGAGGCTTATAGTAATGTCTGCAGTGCGGGAAATAGAGGCTGATAGTAATGTCTGCAGTGCTGGAAATAGAGGCTGATAGTAATGTCTGCAGTGCAGGAAATAGAGGCTGATAGTAATGTCTGCAGTGCAGGAAATAGAGGCTGATAGTAATGTCTGCAGTGCTGGAAATAGAGGCTGATAGTAATTTCTGCAGTGCAGGAAATAGAGGCTGATAGTAATGTCTGCAGTGCTGGAAATAGAGGCTGATAGTAATGTCTGCAGTGCTGGAAATAGAGGCTGATAGTAATGTCTGCAGTGCTGGAAATAGAGGCTGATAGTAATGTCTGCAGTGTGGGAAATAGAGGCTGATAGTAATGTCTGCAGTGCGGGAAATAGAGGCTGATAGTAATGTCTGCAGTGCGTGAAATAGAGGCTGATATTAATGTCTGCAGTACGGGAAATAGAGGCTGATAGTAGTGTCTGCAGTGCGGGAAATAGAGGCTGATAGTAATGTCTGCAGTGCGGGAAATAGAGGCTGATAGGAATGTCTGCAGTGCGGGAAATAGAGGCTGATAGTAGTGTCTGCAGTGCGGGAAATAGAGGCTGATAGTAATGTCTGCAGTGCTGGAAAGAGAGGCTGATGGTAATGTCTGCAGTGCAGGAAATAGAGGCTGATAGTAATTGTCTGCAGTGCGGGAAATAGAGGCTGATAGTAATTTCTGCAGTGCAGGAAATAGAGGCTGATAGTAATTGTCTGCAGTGCGGGAAATAGAGGCTGATAGTAGTGTCTGCAGTGCGGGAAATAGAGGCTGATAGTAATGTCTGCAGTGCAGGAAATAGAGGCTGATAGTAATGTCTGCAGTGCTGGAAAGAGAGGCTGATGGTAATGTCTGCAGTGCAGGAAATAGAGGCTGATAGAAATGTCTGCGGTGCAGGAAATAGAGGCTGATAGTAATGTCTGAGGTGCTGGAAGTAGAGGCTGATAGTAATGTCTGCAGTGCGGGAAATAGAGGCTTATAGTAATGTCTGCAGTGCGGGAAATAGAGGCTGATAGTAATGTCTGCAGTGCAGGAAATAGAGGCTGATAGTAATGTCTGCAGTGCAGGAAATAGAGGCTGATAGTAATGTCTGCAGTGCTGGAAATAGAGGCTGATAGTAATTTCTGCAGTGCAGGAAATAGAGGCTGATAGTAATGTCTGCAGTGCAGGAAATAGAGGCTGATAGTAATGTCTGCAGTGCAGGAAATAGAGGCTGATAGTAATGTCTGCAGTGCTGGAAATAGAGGCTGATAGTAATGTCTGCAGTGCTGGAAATAGAGGCTGATAGTAATGTCTGCAGTGCTGGAAATAGAGGCTGATAGTAATTTCTGCAGTGCTGGAAATAGAGGCTGATAGTAATGTCTGCAGTGCTGGAAATAGAGGCTGATAGTAATTTCTGCAGTGCAGGAAATAGAGGCTGATAGTAATGTCTGCAGTGCAGGAAATAGAGGCTGATAGTAATGTCTGCAGTGCAGGAAATAGAGGCTGATAGTAATGTCTGCAGTGCAGGAAATAGAGGCTGATAGTAATGTCTGCGGTGCAGGAAATAGAGGCTGATAGTAATGTCTGCGGTGCTGGAAATAGAGGCTGATAGTAATGTCTGAGGTGCAGGAAATAGAGGCTGATAGTAATGTCTGCGGTGCTGGAAATAGAGGCTGATAGTAATGTCTGAGGTGCAGGAAATAGAGGCTGATAGTAATGTCTGCAGTGCTGGAAGTAGAGGCTGATAGTAATGTCTGCAGTGCGGGAAATAGAGGCTTATAGTAATGTCTGCAGTGCTGGAAGTAGAGGCTGATAGTAATGTCTGCAGTGCTGGAAGTAGAGGCTGATAGTAATGTCTGCAGTATGGGAAATAGAGGCTGATAGTAATGTCTGCAGTGCTGGAAATAGAGGCTGATAGTAATGTCTGCAGTGCTGGAAATAGAGGCTGATAGTAATGTCTGCAGTGCAGGAAATAGAGGCTGATAGTAATGTCTGCAGTGCAGGAAATAGAGGCTGATAGTAATGTCTGCAGTGCTGGAAGTAGAGGCTGATAGTAATGTCTGCAGTGCAGGAAATAGGGGCTGATAGTAATGTCTGCAGTGCAGGAAATAGAGGCTGATAGTAATGTCTGCAGTGCAGGAAATAGAGGCTGATAGTAATGTCTGCAGTGCAGGAAATAGAGGCTGATAGTAATGTCTGCAGTGCAGGAAATAGAGGCTGATAGTAATGTCTGCAGTGCAGGAAATAGAGGCTGATAGTAATGTCTGCAGTGCAGGAAATAGAGGCTGATAGTAATGTCTGCAGTGCAGGAAATAGAGGCTGATATTAATGTCTGCAGTGCTGGAAATAGAGGCTGATAGTAATGTCTGCAGTGCAGGAAATAGAGGCTGATAATAATTTCTGCAGTGCAGGAAATAGAGGCTGATAGTAATGTCTGCAGTGTGGGAAATAGAGGCTGATTGTAATGTCTGCAGTGCGGGAAATAGAGGCTGATAGTAATGTCTGCAGTACGGGAAATAGAGGCTGATAGTAGTGTCTACAGTGCGGGAAATAGAGGCTCATAGTAATGTCTGCAGTGCTGGAAATAGAGGCTGATAGTAATTTCTGCAGTGCAGGAAATAGAGGCTGATAGTAATTTCTGCAGTGCAGGAAATAGAGGCTGATAGTAATGTCTGCAGTGGTGGAAGTAGAGGCTGATCGTAATGTCTGCAGTGCTGGAAATAGAGGCTGATAGTAATTTCTGCAGTGCAGGAAATAGAGGCTGATAGTAATGTCTGCAGTGCAGGAAATAGGGGCTGATAGTAATGTCTGCAGTGCTGGAAATAGAGGCTGATAGTAATTTCTGCAGTGCAGGAAATAGAGGCTGATAGTAATGTCTGCAGTGCAGGAAATAGAGGCTGATAGTAATGTCTGCGGTGCAGGAAATAGAGGCTGATAGTAATGTCTGCGGTGCAGGAAATAGAGGCTGATAGTAATGTCTGCGGTGCAGGAAATAGAGGCTGATAGTAATGTCTGCAGTGCTTGAAATAGAGGCTGATAGTAATGTCTGCAGTGCAGGAAATAGAGGCTGATAGTCATGTCTGCAGTGCAGGAAATAGAGGCTGATAGTAATGTCTGCAGTGCTGGAAATAGAGGCTGATAGTAATTTCTGCAGTGCTGGAAATAGAGGCTGATAGTAATGTCTGCAGTGCTGGAAGTAGAGGCTGATAGTAATGTCTGCAGTATGGGAAATAGAGGCTGATAGTAATGTCTGCAGTGCAGGAAATAGAGGTTGATAGTAATGTCTGCAGTGCGGGAAATAGAGGCTGATAGTAATGTCTGCAGTGCGGGAAATAGAGGCTGATAGTAATGTCTGCAGTGCGGGAAATAGAGGCTGATAGTAATGTCTGCAGTGCGGGAAATAGAGGCTGATAGTAATGTCTGCAGTACGGGAAATAGAGGCTGATAGTAGTGTCTGCAGTGCGGGAAATAGAGGCTGATAGTAATGTCTGCAGTGCGTGAAATAGAGGCTGATAGGAATGTCTGCAGTGCAGGAAATAGAGGCTGATATTAATATCTGAAGTACGGAAATAGAGGCTGATAGTAGTGTCTGCAATGCGGGAAATAGAGGCTGATAGTAATGTCTGCAGTGCGGGAAATAGAGGCTGAAAGTAGTGTCTGCAGTGCGGGAAATAGAGGTTGATAGTAATGTCTGCAGTACGGGAAATAGAGGCTGATAGTAGTGTCTGCAGTGCAGGAAATAGAGGCTGATAGTAATGTCTGCAGTGCGGGAAATAGAGGCTGATAGTAATGTCTGCAGTGCGGGAAATAGAGGCTGATATTAATGTCTGCAGTACGGGAAATAGAGGCTGATAGTAATGTCTGCAGTGCTGGAAGTAGAGGCTGATAGTAATGTCTGCAGTGCGGGAAATAGAGGCTTATAGTAATGTCTGCAGTATGGGAAATAGAGGCTGATATTAATGTCTGCAGTACGGGAAATAGAGGCTGATAGTAGTGTCTGCAGTGCGGGAAATAGAGGCTGATAGTAATGTCTGCAGTGTGGGAAATAGAGGCTGATAGTAATGTCTGCAGTGCGGGAAATAGAGGCTGATAGTAATGTCTGCAGTGCGTGAAATAGAGGCTGATATTAATGTCTGCAGTACGGGAAATAGAGGCTGATAGTAGTGTCTGCAGTGCGGGAAATAGAGGCTGATAGTAATGTCTGCAGTGCGGGAAATAGAGGCTGATAGGAATGTCTGCAGTGCGGGAAATAGAGGCTGATAGTAATGTATGCAGTGCTGGAAATAGAGACTGATAGTAATGTCTGCAGTGCTGGAAATAGAGGCTGATAGTAATGTCTGCAGTGCTGGAAATAGAGGCTGATAGTAATGTCTGCAGTGCAGGAAATAGAGGCTGATCGTAATGTCTGCAGCGCAGGAAATAGAGGCTGATAGTAATGTCTGCAGTGCTGGAAATAGAGGCTGATAGTAATGTCTGCAGTGCTGGAAATAGAGGCTGATAGTAATGTCTGCAGTGCAGGAAATAGAGGCTGATAGTAATTTCTGCAGTGCTGGAAATAGAGGCTGATAGTAATGTCTGCAGTGCTGGAAATAGAGGCTGATAGTAATTTCTGCAGTGCAGGAAATAGAGGCTGATAGTAATGTCTGCAGTGCAGGAAATAGAGGCTGATAGTAATGTCTGCAGTGCAGGAAATAGAGGCTGATAGTAATGTCTGCAGTGCGGGAAATAGAGGCTGATAGTAATGTCTGCAGTGCGGGAAATAGAGGCTGATAGTAATTTCTGCAGTGCAGGAAATAGAGGCTGATAGTAATGTCTGCAGTGCTGGAAATAGAGGCTGATAGTAATGTCTGCAGTGCTGGAAATAGAGGCTGATAGTAATGTCTGCAGTGCTGGAAATAGAGGCTGATAGTAATTTCTGCAGTGCTGGAAATAGAGGCTGATAGTAATGTCTGCAGTGCTGGAAATAGAGGCTGATAGTAATTTCTGCAGTGCAGGAAATAGAGGCTGATAGTAATGTCTGCAGTGCAGGAAATAGAGGCTGATAGTAATGTCTGCAGTGCGGGAAATAGAGGCTGATAGTAATGTCTGCAGTGCGGGAAATAGAGGCTGATAGTAATGTCTGCAGTGCGGGAAATAGAGGCTGATAGTAATGTCTGCAGTGCGGGAAATAGAGGCTGATAGTAATGTCTGCAGTACGGGAAATAGAGGCTGATAGTAGTGTCTGCAGTGCGGGAAATAGAGGCTGATAGTAATGTCTGCAGTGCGTGAAATAGAGGCTGATAGGAATGTCTGCAGTGCAGGAAATAGAGGCTGATATTAATATCTGAAGTACGGAAATAGAGGCTGATAGTAGTGTCTGCAATGCGGGAAATAGAGGCTGATAGTAATGTCTGCAGTGCGGGAAATAGAGGCTGAAAGTAGTGTCTGCAGTGCGGGAAATAGAGGTTGATAGTAATGTCTGCAGTACGGGAAATAGAGGCTGATAGTAGTGTCTGCAGTGCAGGAAATAGAGGCTGATAGTAATGTCTGCAGTGCGGGAAATAGAGGCTGATAGTAATGTCTGCAGTGCGGGAAATAGAGGCTGATATTAATGTCTGCAGTACGGGAAATAGAGGCTGATAGTAATGTCTGCAGTGCTGGAAGTAGAGGCTGATAGTAATGTCTGCAGTGCGGGAAATAGAGGCTTATAGTAATGTCTGCAGTGCTGGAAGTAGAGGCTGATAGTAATGTCTGCAGTGCTGGAAGTAGAGGCTGATAGTAATGTCTGCAGTATGGGAAATAGAGGCTGATAGTAATGTCTGCAGTGCTGGAAATAGAGGCTGATAGTAATGTCTGCAGTGCTGGAAATAGAGGCTGATAGTAATGTCTGCAGTGCAGGAAATAGAGGCTGATAGTAATGGCTGCAGTGCAGGAAATAGAGGCTGATAGTAATGTCTGCAGTGCAGGAAATAGAGGCTGATAGTAATGTCTGCAGTGCTGGAAGTAGAGGCTGATAGTAATGTCTGCAGTGCAGGAAATAGGGGCTGATAGTAATGTCTGCAGTGCAGGAAATAGAGGCTGATAGTAATGTCTGCAGTGCAGGAAATAGAGGCTGATAGTAATGTCTGCAGTGCAGGAAATAGAGGCTGATAGTAATGTCTGCAGTGCAGGAAATAGAGGCTGATAGTAATGTCTGCAGTGCAGGAAATAGAGGCTGATAGTAATGTCTGCAGTGCGGGAAATAGAGGCTGATAGTAATGTCTGCAGTGCAGGAAATAGAGGCTGATAGTAATGTCTGCAGTGCTGGAAATAGAGGCTGATAGTAATGTCTGCAGTGCGGGAAATAGAGGCTGATAGTAATGTCTGCAGTGCGGGAAATAGAGGCTTATAGTAATGTCTGCAGTGCTGGAAATAGAGGCTGATAGTAATGTCTGCAGTGCTGGAAGTAGAGGCTGATAGTAATGTCTGCAGTGCTGGAAGTAGAGGCTGATAGTAATGTCTGCAGTGCGGGAAATAGAGGCTGATAGTAATGTCTGCAGTGCGGGAAATAGAGGCTGATAGTAATGTCTGAGGTGCTGGAAGTAGAGGCTGATAGTAATGTCTGCAGTGCGGGAAATAGAGGCTTATAGTAATGTCTGCAGTGCTGGAAGTAGAGGCTGATAGTAATGTCTGCAGTGCGGGAAATAGAGGCTGATAGTAATGTCTGCAGTGCGGGAAATAGAGGCTTATAGTAATGTCTGCAGTGCTGGAAGTAGAGGCTGATAGTAATGTCTGCAGTGCAGGAAATAGAGGCTGATAGTAATGTCTGCAGTGCGGGAAATAGAGGCTGATAGTAATGTCTGCAGTGCGGGAAATAGAGGCTGATAGTAATGTCTGCAGTGCGGGAAATAGAGGCTGATATTAATGTCTGCAGTACGGGAAATAGAGGCTGATAGTAGTGTCTGCAGTGCGGGAAATAGAGGCTGATAGTAATGTCTGCAGTGTGGGAAATAGAGGCTGATAGTAATGTCTGCAGTGCGGGAAATAGAGGCTGATAGTAATGTATGCAGTGCTGGAAATAGAGACTGATAGTAATGTCTGCAGTGCTGGAAATAGAGGCTGATAGTAATGTCTGCAGTGCTGGAAATAGAGGCTGATAGTAATGTCTGCAGTGCGGGAAATAGAGGCTGATCGTAATGTCTGCAGCGCGGGAAATAGAGGCTGATAGTAATGTCTGCAGCGCAGGAAATAGAGGCTGATAGTAGTGTCTGCAGTGCAGGAAATAGAGGCTGATAGTAATGTCTGCAGTGCAGGAAATAGAGGCTGATAGTAATGTCTGCAGTGCTGTAAATAGAGGCTGATAGTAATGTCTGCGGCGCTGGAAATAGAGGCTGATAGTAATGTCTGCAGCGCAGGAAATAGAGGCTGATAGTAGTGTCTGCGGTGCAGGAAATAGAGGCTGATAGTAATGTCTGCGGTGCAGGAAATAGAGGCTGATAGTAATGTCTGCAGTGCTGTAAATAGAGGCTGATAGTAATGTCTGCAGTGCTGGAAATAGAGGCTGATAGTAATGTCTGCAGTGCTGGAAATAGAGGCTGATAGAAATGTCTGCGGTGCAGGAAATAGAGGCTGATAGTAATGTCTGAGGTGCTGGAAGTAGAGGCTGATAGTAATGTCTGCAGTGCGGGAAATAGAGGCTTATAGTAATGTCTGCAGTGCGGGAAATAGAGGCTGATAGTAATGTCTGCAGTGCTGGAAATAGAGGCTGATAGTAATGTCTGCAGTGCAGGAAATAGAGGCTGATAGTAATGTCTGCAGTGCAGGAAATAGAGGCTGATAGTAATGTCTGCAGTGCTGGAAATAGAGGCTGATAGTAATTTCTGCAGTGCAGGAAATAGAGGCTGATAGTAATGTCTGCAGTGCAGGAAATAGAGGCTGATAGTAATGTCTGCAGTGCTGGAAATAGAGGCTGATAGTAATGTCTGCAGTGCTGGAAATAGAGGCTGATAGTAATGTCTGCAGTGCTGGAAATAGAGGCTGATAGTAATGTCTGCAGTGTGGGAAATAGAGGCTGATAGTAATGTCTGCAGTGCGGGAAATAGAGGCTGATAGTAATGTCTGCAGTGCGTGAAATAGAGGCTGATATTAATGTCTGCAGTACGGGAAATAGAGGCTGATAGTAGTGTCTGCAGTGCGGGAAATAGAGGCTGATAGTAATGTCTGCAGTGCGGGAAATAGAGGCTGATAGGAATGTCTGCAGTGCGGGAAATAGAGGCTGATAGTAGTGTCTGCAGTGCGGGAAATAGAGGCTGATAGTAATGTCTGCAGTGCTGGAAAGAGAGGCTGATGGTAATGTCTGCAGTGCAGGAAATAGAGGCTGATAGTAATTGTCTGCAGTGCGGGAAATAGAGGCTGATAGTAATTTCTGCAGTGCAGGAAATAGAGGCTGATAGTAATTGTCTGCAGTGCGGGAAATAGAGGCTGATAGTAGTGTCTGCAGTGCGGGAAATAGAGGCTGATAGTAATGTCTGCAGTGCAGGAAATAGAGGCTGATAGTAATGTCTGCAGTGCTGGAAAGAGAGGCTGATGGTAATGTCTGCAGTGCAGGAAATAGAGGCTGATAGAAATGTCTGCGGTGCAGGAAATAGAGGCTGATAGTAATGTCTGAGGTGCTGGAAGTAGAGGCTGATAGTAATGTCTGCAGGTCGGGAAATAGAGGCTTATAGTAATGTCTGCAGTGCGGGAAATAGAGGCTGATAGTAATGTCTGCAGTGCAGGAAATAGAGGCTGATAGTAATGTCTGCAGTGCAGGAAATAGAGGCTGATAGTAATGTCTGCAGTGCTGGAAATAGAGGCTGATAGTAATTTCTGCAGTGCAGGAAATAGAGGCTGATAGTAATGTCTGCAGTGCAGGAAATAGAGGTTGATAGTAATGTCTGCAGTGCTGGAAATAGAGGCTGATAGTAATGTCTGCAGTGCTGGAAATAGAGGCTGATAGTAATGTCTGCAGTGCTGGAAATAGAGGCTGATAGTAATTTCTGCAGTGCTGGAAATAGAGGCTGATAGTAATGTCTGCAGTGCTGGAAATAGAGGCTGATAGTAATTTCTGCAGTGCAGGAAATAGAGGCTGATAGTAATGTCTGCAGTGCAGGAAATAGAGGCTGATAGTAATGTCTGCAGTGCAGGAAATAGAGGCTGATAGTAATGTCTGCAGTATGGGAAATAGAGGCTGATAGTAATGTCTGCAGTGCGGGAAATAGAGGCTGATAGTAATTTCTGCAGTGCAGGAAATAGGGGCTGATAGTAATGTCTGCAGTGCTGGAAATAGAGGCTGATAGTAATGTCTGCCGTGCAGGAAATAGAGGCTGATAGTAATGTCTGCAGTGCAGGAAATAGAGGCTGATAGTAATGTCTGCAGTGCTGGAAAGAGAGGCTGATGGTAATGTCTGCAGTGCAGGAAATAGAGGCTGATAGTAATTGTCTGCAGTGCGGGAAATAGAGGCTGAATGTAAGTCACCAGAGAAAACTCACACTGACACTAAACAAGCAGGGAATGGTGGCAGATTTCAGCTCTGGGGTGTAACATAAATCTGCAGTAGAATCTGGTGGTAACGTCTCAAATTCTTGAACTACATTATGATATTAATATTTTTCACATACTGAATTAACCTTCTGATGCTTGAGGCTGAGTTTAGTAGAGGCTGAGATTAGTAGAGGCTGAGATTAGTAGAGGCTGAGATTAGTAGAGGCTGAGATTAGTAGAGGCTGAGAGTAGTAGAGGCTGAGAGTAGTAGAGGCTGAGAGTAGAGGCTGAGAGTAGTAGAGGCTTAGCGTTGTAGAGGCTGAGCGTTGTAGAGGCTGAGAGTAGTAGAGGCTGAGAGTTGTAGAGGCTGAGAGTAGAGGCTGAGAGTAGTAGAGGCTGAGAGTAGTAGAGGCTGAGAGTAGTAGAGGCTGAGAGTAGTAGAGGCTGAGATTAGTAGAGGCTGAGATTTGCAGATCAAGGCTGAGTTCACACTGGGCGGATAAAATAATTCTATATGCTGCCGATTTTCAGCAAATTCGTTGCGGAAGATCCTCAGTATTTACGCAACGTGTGAACTGACCCTAAACCTTCACAGGTAAGAGGAGATTGAGCTTTTCTTCCTTTGGTTGTCATCAAATAATAATTTTTTTCTCTCTTATCACTTACAGTTCCACAAAGAACATCTCCCACAGGTCCCAAGACCATGCAGCCTCTAGCAAGATTACAAAACACGTCTCACCCGGTCAGGAAAAATCCGCCCATCACCCGGAATGGTGGCAGCGAGCTGGACTCACAAATAATCGAGCTGAACCAGCAGGTGAGCAAAGTGAACCAGAAAACTGTCCGTGACCATCGTCATACACACAATCCGCTGAAGACGTCTCCACTCATTGTCTGGTACTAGGACAGTTGGGGGTTTGTGTTTCCTTAGTCATGTTGGGACTGCTTGTTGTTGCTCCTCTGTGATTCACAGTTTCTTCCTCTGCCGATTGGCCGCCATTTTGGTTCATGTCAGGGTGTTCTTGAGGGTGTGCAGAGTCTAGCCACCACATATCTTCCTGTCTGGTGACCACCATATCTATACAAGTAGCTACAGGTAGATAAGTGGTTTCTGGTTTTACCCTCTGTACAATAGACTGCCCCTCCATGTGGCACACAGACTTGTTATAATCCCACTGTACAATAGACTGCCCCTCCATGCAACACAGACTTGTTATGATCCCGCTGTACACTATACTGCCCCTCCATGTGGCACACAGACTTGTTATAATCCCACTGTACAATGGACTGCCCCTCCATGTGGCACAGACTTGTTATGATCCCGCTGTACACTATACTGCCCCTCCATGCGGCACAGACTTGATATGATCCCGCTGCACACTAGACTGCCCCTCCATGTGGCACAGACTTGTTATGATCCAGCTTGACAATAGACTGCCATTCCATGTGGCACAGACTTGTTATGATCCCGCTGTACAATAGACTGCCCCTCCATGGGACACAGACTTGTTATAATCCAGCTTTACAATAGACTGCCCCTCCATGCGGCACAGACATGTTATGATCCCACTGTACAATATACTGCCCCTCCAAGCGGCACAGACTTGTTATGATCCCACTGTACAATATACTGCCCCTCCATGCGACACAGACTTGTTATGATCCCGCTGTACAATAGACTGCCCTTCCATGCGGCACAGACTGGTTATGATCCCGCTGTACAATATACTGCCCCTCCATGCGACACAGACTTGTTCTGATCCCTCACACACTTCATGGTGGTTTCATGGTTTATAGAAGTACCCACGCTCTTTAAATAAGTCTGCGCCATATTCACCGCCTGTCTTCCTCTCTCCCGGGTGTTTAGTTAGTGGATCTGAAGTTGACTGTGGACGGACTGGAGAAAGAACGCGATTTCTACTTCAGTAAACTGCGAGACATCGAGCTCATATGTCAGGAGCACGAGAACGAGAGCATGGGGGGGGTTCTATCCAAAATCATTGACATCCTGTACGCCACGGAGGTACGTCCGCCCACCACACCCATCTGTGTTGGATTGTATATACAATCACATGTTTTGTATTTTTGTACATCAATACCTGATCCTCAGCCACACAATATATAATGACGAAGGCTGCACACATTACATCTACATGGGAGTGCCGGGAGGAAACCTTCAACTTCCAGAAAAAAATAGAGACATCCTTTGACCAGCAGACAGCTGCAGTGTAAAGCATGGTGGTGGAGATGTTCTGGTTTGGGCCTGGGTGGCTCCCCACCATAGAATCTGCTATGAATTCTTCATTGTGCCAGAGGCAGCTGGAGGATAATATGAGACATCTGTCAGAAGATGAAGATTGAAGCTCAGTAGCACGTGGACCTTTCTGACGAAGGGGTAATAGAGCCGAGGGGGCATTTACTTTTTCTACAGATGGAGACGGCAGATCTCTGTATTTTTTGTTTAATTATTTCAGTCTCACATTTCTGATTGATTTTTCGTTCACTTCCATCCTCTTCATCGTTATAAACGGTGTGACTGGAGATCAGATACATGGGGTGTACTTACTTTTCACATGACTGTATAGATGTAGCTGCTAGGTTCGTCAATATCTACGGCCCATGCAGTGTCCCACAGCCCGTACTATATGTGAATATTGTGACATAATGACCGGTAAATCCACATAATATCGAGCGGCTTCTCCAGTCACATCCACAGCTGCATTCACAATTCTGCTAGTTTACGATCAGGAGTTCCTGGAGCTTGTGAGATCTCTCCCTGCCGGATCATTGGCATTCATACCGCCACTGGGTCATGGGACTCCATGAATTCTAGTTATGCCCCTAATCATGTCCCAGATTACAATACAGTGCATTATGGGATCTCAGCGGTGCTAATGGCTTACACGTGGCAGAATTATGATTGCAGCTCTGGATGGGACATTATGTAAGTCAAGATCAGTACGCGATAAGTAAAGCAAAGCATTTGCCAAATTATTCAACATTTTATGTGGATTTGACCCGTCACATGATGTTGGGAGATGGAGCTACATTTTAAAGGAAGGCCAATCCCCCTTTATTCTGAGTTTGGGCCAAATCGAGGCCGAACGCCCACTGGTCCCACGATCAGGGAATATTAGAGGGGTAATCCACCATTCTTCCAGAAACAGCGCCACACCTGTCCATGGGTTGTGTCTGGTTTAGCAGCTGCAGTGAATGGGGCTGAGCTGCAATACCATTTACAACCTGTGGACAGGTGTAGCTCTGTTTTTGGAATAAAGTAGCCTCGTTTTCCTAATACACAACAACCCTTTTAACTTTTGCTGCTGTTTCATTACAGGATGGATTTGCTCCTCCAGACGATGAGAAGGAAGAACTACAAGCCGAGGATCCGGATGAATATTAACCACCTCCCCTGCTCTTCCCCGTGGCCCTGTTGCATTGTACAATATTATCGCTCCTCATTGCCCGTTCCCCGTCGGCCATTTTTTGCAATATGAACATGTTAGGTTGGAGTTTCAGCACACGCGTTTTGCACCTTCATCCATCCCTGCAGTTAATAGCCGGACTGGGCGATTATCCCGCGGGCCACAAACCTCCAAAATGTGAATAGCGCAGCCGGGGCGTGGGAACGGATGTCTCCTACGGCATGGATTTAGCACTTTGTTTTATTTATCAGGAGATTATCGTCACCCCTCTGTGGGCAGATATATAGGTGGTACCATTGTCCCCCTGATTTTTTTACCCGATTTCTGGTTCCTTACCACTTGGGTGCCCTGGTGGTGTTCGATTATCGTGTTTTTATACCTCTAGACTTGTCTTCCTATTTTATTATTTCTGCTTTCGGCCTTTTCTTTTTTTCCTTGCCTTTTTACGGAATGGCGTACTTATCATGGAAAACCTGACCGCCTTCAAATAACCGTAAAACCTGCCCCGAGGTGTCGGAGAAGACTGAGAAAATGTTCTGCATGTTGTACAAACAGCTGCATCGGGGGATTACGAGGTCCAGATTACAGCAATCCCACGTTGTTCTGTCTACAGACCCCAGCAAATAAAGTTAAGAGGTGGTCTCGTGGAGGCAGCCCCTTATCGGAGAGATGCCGGCACCACCATCAGCTGCAGGGGTGATCGTAGGGGCCATTAAAATGAACGGACATCCATGTAATGTGTGGCGGTCCAGGTCCGCCAGAACCGCAGCCACTATTCCACGCGCGGAGAACCCCTCCTTTATCACGTCCGTTTGACCTCATAGGACAACCCCTTGAATCCATTCACATCATGGATTGGATTTAGTAGGAGGCCACAAGAACCGGTTGTGGTCTGTGTATCCCCCAAATCGACCTTCCCCCGAACCTCTAACAATAGAAAAAGAACATTACAGCTTCTCTTCATTGTCTGCCTCTCCCAAATTTATCCCCCAGGACACCAGAGAGCCGGACTTTTAGTTCTTTACCCTTGTTTTGGTTGTTTTTTGTTCTCTATAGGATTTCGCGTGGAGTATTCCCATGCTTTCTGGGGGTGGGAGTCAAGGGTGACCATACACTTGAGAGCTATCTTAATTGTATTGTTGCCCTATTCCTCCCGACTCCACCATAAACATGCATGCTCGGGGTCTGAGCTGCAATACCACATGCAACCTGTGTACAGGTGTGGCGCTGTACAATCCCTAAATAATGCTGTTCAATCCCTTTAAGTTGAATTTGCCCTCTTATAAGCAGAGGCCATGGGATCCATCAGAAGTACGCTATTTCCCTCTCGTGTTGCCCTCTCTCCGCTTTATCTTTTCAGTTTCGTACTTTCTTCCGGTTCGCCCGTCTCCGAGCTTGAAGCCTTTTGTATCATATTAGTTTCATTGCTGACTACGAGTTTATGGCTGTACGTTCAGTAGGTGCCCAGTGGCATCCACTCTACAGCTTAGATGTGTATAATTTTATCAAATAGATTTTTCATGCACTTTTTTTTAATTTCCTTTCCCGCAAATTTCAACACGAGTGAAGTTTTTGTGAAAGAAGCGGCACTACTTCCATCTCCCAGATATATCTGGGTGATACCACAATAATTATTGCAAATCAGCAGGACGTTGGCCAAAGAGATCTACGTCTGGAAGGGTCATTGGTGATGAGCTCACATCTCAACATGAAGTCCATCCTCTGACCTCATCGTGATAATATAACGATGGTGGCCGACATCTGATCATCTTGAATTGACTAAAGTCTAAAGTATATTTTTGAAATTTTTCATACATTTTCTTCTATTTTTCTGGAAAGTCACAGCTCTCCGTAGAAGAACTTGGCCAGGATATGACCACCGTGCAATGAGAAGGTTGTCCTGAAGGATCTGTTGAGTTTTTAGTCTCGCCTGATGGAATCAGGATGGAAATTTCTTATTTATTTTTGATTACTTGTAAATTAACTCAGAACGTAAATCTCTACGGAGAGTCGCCAATGTTTTTTGTGACCTTTCTGGAGCGTTGAACTATTAAGGTGGCCATAAACTTCAGATAAAATTTCTTCCCTATCTTTATTGGTGAAAGGGTAATGAGCAGCTGCCGGACACTTCTGGCAGCGACTGATCTTTCGTGGTATCAAAAGAACGGGCCTTGTTGAAATCCAACATGCCCGATCCTTCTCGCCCCCGACATCTGTTATTGGGAAGGCTCGAATGTATGGTTGACTTGATCTTCATTTATGGCCTGAAGGAATATGGAAGGAGTAGGGGACAACTATAGAAAGCAGCAGATAAAAGAGTCAAAGCAACTGAATGTGAATTTATCAGTCGGACAAAGAAGCCACGAATGTCCGTTCGACCCATAATGATGTTTCAGGTCAGGAAAACTAGGGGCACGTAGGTCATGCTCCAATAAATTAATAGTTAGAGCTCCTTATGGAGCTGCCTTACAACTTTTTATTCTTCAAACTTCAAGTTGTGCTCCCATAGGAGACAAAAATAGAGCAGACGCCCAACTGAGATGATGTCCTACATGGGTGGTAACCTTAAAGACTGACAAGGGTCACGTGAATATGTTTACACAAAAACATTCATGTAAATGATGGTATTTTGCAATGTGTAAAAGACTGAAGGAACAGGTGACCCCTATGGACTGTATGGCTTGGCACGTTGTTATTTGACAGATGGAAACAGCCTGATCATGGCTGGATATGGTGTAGTCGGGAGCATTGGTCGTAGGGTTGCACTTTACCCTGGTTGGTTTGATTTCATGAATTTTTTTGGTGCTGTTCCCTTTTTCATATCATATCTGAATGTGCTGAAGATGAATGCAAAGTTTTCAGTTGCTTCCTTTACTATCTTTGTAAGAATTGAAGGATTAGATGCAGGAGATTCGGGGTAGTCTCCTTTTCAAGGCTTTTGTCTAAGGCCACATCCATGCACGGAGCCCGGTCATCATCTGTCAATCAGCACCGTGGACCTGTTGCTCAAATCCTGCATCTGATTTATGTATTCTTTCAAATAAACTGGTGTGAAAATATTGTCCTGGGTTACTTGTATGCCCTATTAGGGTGAGTTTTGCTGATGTAAAGGGTTCCATGACTGCCATTAAAAAAATATTGGGCCCCATACAGTCCAATGGGTAATGCCCCATTCCAACGACACCTCTGTCATCCTGATACATGGTGAATACAAAGATCGATGATACACAAATGATCTATAGCCACCCCTAATCCCCCACACAGAATCTCCACCCAACGCAGAGCATTTCGAGTAGGGCTTCTCAACAATAATTGAACTCTCATGAGTCGCGGTAAAATTGTGGCATTGTTTCCCTATGTGGACAAAAAAATTGCATACTACTATTGCAAAAAGTCTGAACTTGCTGCACAAATCGTAGTAAATATATATATATTAATCATACAATGCTCTAACTTATAGTGTCTGATAAGGACATTATCCCAGACAATGATTGTTATTAGTAATTTACTCCCTGCCGGCAGCGCGGATTGTCCTATGGAAAGAGAGGTCTGCAGACAGAGCTAGAGAAGAGACAGAATATTTTCCTTTACGTTCCACTCCCCGGTTTAGCCCTATGTCAAAACTCTTTGGGAAAAAGTGGGTTCACACCAACCCCTGCTGATCCCGTGACAGATTTATTCCACGGTCCCCGTGGCAGTTTGCTTTGGCCGTAGACCCCACTGACGTAAGCCTACTTAAAGTTTCAGACCTGTCTCAAGAACTATCTAGACACGTGTCCACAAGAATCAGCGGTACCAACAGATAGTCTCATCTGCCATGTCGGCTCCTGTATCACCTATGGCGCCCACCTCAAGCTGCGGCATATAGTCGAGGATTGCATCTACCTACTCCCCCACAACTCCAGGTCCTACATGGGGTCTTGAATCAGTGCACGATCCATTTTGTGGTAGTAGCACATCAATTTGCTTCAGCCTGGGCAAAGATAATCTACATCTTATCTCTACTGTCTGGTGAGACTCTGGGCTGGGCATCACCTTTATAGGAAAGTAACAATCCTATCATGAACAATATTCAAGCCTTCCTTACAACTTTTAAAAAGTTGTTTAAGGAACCTGGTCGGGCATCATCTGTGGCCTCGTCACTTCTCAAGCTTCGTCAAGGCATCTCTCCTGTTGGGCAATATGCCATCCAGTTTCACATCTTAGCTACAGAATTACAATGGCGATAAAGATAGTAGCGGGCACCAAAAACCTGATATTGGAGGAGTGCCAGTCAACGAGTGCAATAAACATGTAAAAAATGTGTAAATCGAAGACACACGGTGGCCCCTGGTTAGGCCACAGGACAATCGCTCATGGGAAAAAGACTGATTATATAGCATACACCACCGATCAGATAAAAAAAACGTATGAGATCTGCATCCCGGGTTAAAATACCCCGATGAACACAAATATGTCTCCCTACAACGATGTATGAGGTTAAAAGCCCCTATGACAATGCAAGGCATCAAACAAATGTATATACAATGTACTAATAATGTATACCAACTTACAACCGTGTGAGAGAGAGGGATGGTGGTGGCCATATAATCCATGAGGACCAAAAGATTCCAAGCGTCTTTAGGTGTATCCTGTGACTCGTTCTCAGCCGAGCCGTCAATTCAGCTGAACTGACGGAATCGATTCAAAAAGTTCTTGGAATAAAAAAAAAATTGATTTAATAATAATTAAAAATAAGACACAGATGTCTTCAGGATATGAGTGGATCTGTGTGCCAGTTATAGGCTTATTGCCCTCCTGAATGCTGATTTAAAACAGTGGGCTAAGCTTTTGCCACATCGTATCAATGTCTGAAATGGAGGGATAATAGGTGGGATTTTTTCCTGGACGAGAGGGCAAGTTTAATACAACCAGAATCATCCACTCCATTTATTACGCTAAACATAATAAAATACTGCTGCTTTGGTTGAGCACAGACGCTAAAAATGCATTTTATATGGTTGATTGGACCTTCTTGTAACAAGTACTTGAATCTTTCCTCTTCCCCCTGTTTTTGGCTCAGCTATCCTATCCGTCAATCATGACCCTCATGCTAGAATTTTGGGTGAAGGTACATTGTCAGACTCTTTCAGAATCCGAAATGGTACCCACCAGGGCTGCCCCACTCACCGTCACTGTTTATATTAGTTATGGTGATTCTCATTAAAAAACTAAGGCAGTCTCCTGAGATAGAGGGACTAAAATTTGGCTCCTTCACTCATACTACTCCAGGATTTGCAGATAATCTCCTTATTTTAATGACCAACTCAAAACAATCAATACCTTTTATTCGGCACCTCTTTCATACTTTTGGAGAGGTATCAAATTTTAAAATCTTGAGCAAATCAGATGCATTAAAAGTCTTGGTCCCATGATACGCTCTCAAATGACTTAAAGAAAATCCCCTTTTAGATGGCCAGTTGTGGATGGCCAATTCTTATGGAGAGGTGGACATTACCGTCCGGTTTCAAAGCTTGGGACCTTTCGCATGTAAGAAAAGCATACTAACCATTACACTACAGAAATGTGGCCGTGAGCCATGCAGGCTCCAGTACACAAACGGAATTAATAAACTTGAGTCCCCCAAAGTTGTATTTTTTTTTTTTTGCTCTTTTTATTTTGTTGCTCAGCAGGTCCGCTAAGAAAAATATGCCATTGACCATATTGTGGCTTTTTTATGTCTTTAATCAGAAGGATTTGAAAGTTTGGTGGTTCAAACCCTCCAAGGGACGGCAGTGCACTCTTTTTGTTGCATGTTACAGAAAATCCTATGGTGCCTCTCAACTTAAAGTTTCGGCCAGAAGAGGAGGGCACCGGTTGTAAGACCATTTCAACATGTACAGTGTGAAAAATTGTGAGAAGAGAAAAAAATCCCAGTGATTTGGATGACAAAGTTGCAATGTAGAAAGAATGGTCCAGAACCTTTGGCCCCCTTTGGTTGTGGGCCAAAAGTCTTTCCTTGCCCCACTGTGTTGCAAAGAAGACGACACGTTGCATGAGAAACTGGGGGATTGTATGGATAAAAAGCAAAGCTTGAAGGTTATGAATATGTTTTTTGTCTGCTAAACGAAAGCTTGGTGGTTCAAGCCCAGCCAGTGACGGTAGTGGACCTTTTTGTGTTTCAGTCTCATGGATAAAAAGCAAAGCTTGAAGGTTGTGAAAAAAAAAATTTCTGATAGCAAAAGGTTGGTGGTTCAAGGCCACCCAGGGATGGTTGTGCCCTGTTCTTGTTTCAGTTGCATGTCAGCGTTATAGGAAGCCCTATGTTGGCTCTGAACTAAGAGTTTCGTTCGGATGTCCGTTTCAAACACCCAACAAAGACAAGAGATCCCTCTGAAAATAGAAGAAGGTAGAGTCTATTTGTCGATAGGTTAAAACATCCTCTATGAGATGAAAAAAAAGTTATTTTGAGCCGGAATTGAACAAGCGACCTAAGGATATTTTTTTACTACAATCATCCACCCTACCAGCTGAGGTATTGAAGGCTTGCTGAGTTGGCCATCGGGTGTTTCCTAAACTTGCAAATAAGTTCCATGAGCAGGAAACCAGAGGCGAGTTGTCCTGCTTTTTAAAAAGGTCTGCAACACAAATTTTGAAGCATACAGGCATCGTGAAGCTAAGCGAGCGCTCTAAAATTTTAGCTATCGAAGACCTTTCGCCTGTAAGTGAAGAATAATAACCACTACACTATAGAAACGAGACTGGAAACAACCACCAGTGCAGAAACAAATTGAGGAAAATGATGCAGCCAAATAGCGCAGATCAGACCCTCTGTGTCAACAAACAAATTAAGTTCCATGTTTCTGCCCTGTCTCGAACAGGGAAACATTTGCGTGTTAGGTGAACGTGATAACCACTACACTACAGAAACTTCCCCTTGATACAAACACCCACCATTGCAGAAACCAAAGTTTGACAAATTTAAAGGCTTGCTTTGTGTTAAAAGGAAGACATAGTTCCATGTTTCTGCCCAGTTTCGAACAGGGGACCTTTCGCGTGTGAGGCGAACGTGATAACCACTACACTACAGAGACTTGGATATAAATTGCACCGCAACCCACAACCCGCAAGCCATGCAGAAACTAATTGAGAAAAATAATCCAGCCAATTAGTGCCAACAAATAAAAATCCATGTTTCTGCCCTGTCTCGAACAGGGGACATTTTGCGCGTTAGGCGAATGTGATAACCACTACACTACAGAAACTTCCCCTTGATACAAAAACCCACCATTGCAGAAACCAAAGTTTGACAAATTTAAAGGCTTTCTTTGTGTTAAAAGGAAGACATAGTTCCTTGTTTCTGCCCAGTTTCGAACAGGGGACCTTTCGCGTGTGAGGCGAACGTGATAACCACTACACTACAGAAACTTGGATATTGATTGTTCCGCATCCCACAACCCACAAGCCATGCAGAAACTAATTGAGAAAAATTATCCAGCCAATTAGCGCCAACAAAAAAAAATTCCATGTTTCTGCTCTGTCTCGAACAGGGGACCTTTCGCGTGTTAGGCGAACGTGATAACCACTACACTACAGAAACTTCCCCTTGATACAAAAACCCACCATTGCAGAAACCAAAGTTTGACAAATTTAAAGGCTTTGTGTTAAAAGGAAGACATAGTTCCTTGTTTTTGCGCAGTTTCGAACAGGGGACCTTTCGCGCCTGAGGCGAACGTGATAACCACTACACTACAGAAACGTGATTATTCATTGTATGGCAACCCACAAACCGCAACCCATGCAGAAACGAATTGAGAAAAAAAATTCTGGCAATTAGCGCCAACAAAAAAAAAATTCCATGTTTCTGCCCTGTCTCAAACAGTGGACCTTTCGCGTGTTAGGCGAACGTGATAACCACTACACTACAGAAACCTCCCCTTGATACAAACACCCACCATTGCAGAAACCAAAGTTTGACAAATTTAAAGGCTTTCTTTGTGTTAAAAGGAAGACATAGTTCCATGTTTCTGCCCTGTCTCGAACAGGGGACCTTTCGCGTGTAAGGCGAACGTGATAACCACTACACTACAGAAACTTGGATATTGATTGTTCCGCAACCCACAACCCACAAGCCATGCAGAAACGAATTGAGAAAAATAATCCAGCCAATTAGCGCAAAAAAAAAAAATTCCACGTTTCTGCCCTGTCTCGAACAGGGGACCTTTTGCGTGTAAGGCGAACGTGATAACCACTACACTACAGAAACTTTGATATTGATTGTTCCGCAACCCACAACCCGCAAGCCATGCAGAAACGAATTGAGAAAAAGAATCCAGCCAATTAGCGCAACAAAAAAAATTCCATGTTTCTGCCCTGTCTCGAACAGGGGACCTTTCGCATGTTAGGCAAATGTGATAACCACTACACTACAGAAACTTCTCTTAATACAAACACCCACCATTGCAGAAACCAAAGTTTGACAAATTTAAAGGCTTTCTTTGTGTTAAAAGGAAGACAAAGTTCCTTGTTTCTGCCCAGTCTCGAACAGGGGACCTGTCGCATGTAAGGCGAACGTGATAACCACTACACTACAGAAACTTGGATATTGATTGTTCCGCAACCCACAAGCCATGCAGAAACGAATTGAGAAAAATAATCCAGCCAATTAGCGCAAAAAAAAAAAATGCCACGTTTCTGCCCTGTCTCGAACAGGGGACCTTTCGCGTGTCAGGCGAACGTGATAACCACTACACTACAGAGACTTGGATATTGACTGTTCAGCAACCCACAACCCACAAGCCATGCAGAAACGAATTGAGAAAAATAATCCAGCCAATTAGCGCCAACAAAAAAAATTCCATGTTTCTGCCCTGTCTCGAACAGGGGACCTTTCGCATGTTAGGCGAATGTGATAACCACTACACTACAGAAACTTCTCTTAATACAAACACCCACCATTGCAGAAACCAAAGTTTGACAAATTTAAAGGCTTTCTTTGTGTTAAAAGGAAGACAAAGTTCCATGCTTCTGCCCAGTTTTGAACAGGGGACCTGTCGCATGTAAGGCGAACGTGATAACCACTACACTACAGAAACTTGGATATTGATTGTTCCGCAACCCACAACCCGCAAGCCATGCAGAAACGAATTGAGAAAAATAATCCAGCCAATTAGCGCCAACAAAAAAAATGCCATTTTTCTGCCCTGTCTCCAACAGGGGACCTTTCACGTGTTAGGCAAACGTGATAACCACTACACTACAGAAACTTCTCTTAATACAAACACCCACCATTGCAGAAACCAAAGTTTGACAAATTTAAAGGCTTTCTTTGTGTTAAAAGGAAGACAAAGTTCCTTGTTTCTGCCCAGTCTCGAACAGGGGACCTGTCGCATGTAAGGCGAACGTGATAACCACTACACTACAGAAACTTGGATATTGATTGTTCCGCAACCCACAAGCCATGCAGAAACGAATTGAGAAAAATAATCCAGCCAATTAGCGCAAAAAAAAAAAATGCCACGTTTCTGCCCTGTCTCGAACAGGGGACCTTTCGCGTGTCAGGCGAACGTGATAACCACTACACTACAGAGACTTGGATATTGACTGTTCAGCAACCCACAACCCACAAGCCATGCAGAAACGAATTGAGAAAAATAATCCAGCCAATTAGCGCCAACAAAAAAAATTCCATGTTTCTGCCCTGTCTCGAACAGGGGACCTTTCGCATGTTAGGCGAATGTGATAACCACTACACTACAGAAACTTCTCTTAATACAAACACCCACCATTGCAGAAACCAAAGTTTGACAAATTTAAAGGCTTTCTTTGTGTTAAAAGGAAGACAAAGTTCCATGCTTCTGCCCAGTTTTGAACAGGGGACCTGTCGCATGTAAGGCGAACGTGATAACCACTACACTACAGAAACTTGGATATTGATTGTTCCGCAACCCACAACCCGCAAGCCATGCAGAAACGAATTGAGAAAAATAATCCAGCCAATTAGCGCCAACAAAAAAAATGCCATTTTTCTGCCCTGTCTCCAACAGGGGACCTTTCACGTGTTAGGCAAACGTGATAACCACTACACTACAGAAACTTTCCCTTAATACAAACACCCACCATTGCAGAAACCAAAGTTTGACAAATTTAAAGGCTTTCTTTGTGTTAAAAGGAAGACATAGTTCCTTGTTTCTGCCCAGTTTCGAACAGGGGACCTTTCGCGTGTGAGGCAAACGTGATAACCACTACACTACAGAAACTTGGATATTGATTGTTCCGCAACCCGCAACCCACAAGCCATGCAGAAACAAATTGAGAAAAATAATCCAGCCAATTAGCGCCAACAAAAAAAATCCATGTTTATGCCCTGTCTCGAACAGGGGACCTTTCGCGTGTGAGGCAAACGTGATAACCACTACACTACAGAAACTTGGATATTGATTGTTCCGCAACCCGCAACCCACAACCCGCAAGCCATGCTGAAACGAATTGAGAAAAATAATCCAGCCAATTAGCACCAACAAAAAAAATTCCATGTTTCTGCCCTGTCTTGAACCGGGGACCTTTCGCGTGTGAAGCGAACGTGATAACCACTACACTATAGAAACTTGGATATTGATTGTTCCGCAACCCACAACCCGTAAGCCATGTAGAAACGAATTTAGAAAAATAATCCAGCCAATTAGCGGCAACAAAAAAAATTCCATGTTTCTGCCCTGTCTGGAACAGGGGCCCTTTCACGTGTAAGGCGAACGTGATAACCACTACACTACAGAAACTTGGATATTTATTGTTCCGCAACCCACAACCCACAAGCCATGCAGAAACGAATTGAGAAAAATAATCCAGCCAATTAGCGCCAACAAAAAAAATTCCATGTTTCTGCCCTGTCTCGAACAGGGGACCGTTCGCGTGTTAGGTGAACATGATAACCACTACACTACAGAAACTTCCCCTTGATACAAACACCCACCATTGCAGAAACCAAAGTTTGACAAATTTAAAGGCTTTCTTTGTGTTAAAAGGAAGACATAGTTCCTTGTTTCTGCCCACTTTCGAACAAGGGACCTTTCGCGTGTGAGGCGAACGTGATAACCACTACACTACAGAAACTTGGATAGTGATTGTTCCGCAACCCACAACCCACAAGCCATGCAGAAACGAATTGAGAAAAATAATCCAGCCAATTAGCACCAACAAAAAAAATTCCATGTTTCTGCCCTGTCTCGAACAGGGGACCTTTCTCGAGTAAGGCGAACGTGATAACCACTACACTACAGAAACTTGGATATTGATTGTTCCGCAACCCACAACCCGCAAGCCATGCAGAAACGAATTGAGAAAAAGAATCCATCCAATTAGCGCCAACAAAAAAAATTCCATGTTTCTGCTCTGTCTCGAACCGGAGACCTTTCGCGTGTTAGGCGAACGTGATAACCACTACACTACAGAAACCTCCCCTTGATACAAAAACCCACCATTGCAGAAACCAAAGTTTGACAAATTTAAAGGCTTTCTTTATGTTAATAGGAGGACATAGTTCCTTGTTTCTGCCCTGTCTCGAACAGGGGACCGTTCGCGTGTTAGGTGAACATGATAACCACTACACTACAGAAACTTCCCCTTGATACAAACACCCACCATTGCAGAAACCAAAGTTTGACAAATTTAAAGGCTTTCTTTGTGTTAAAATGAAGACATAGTTCCATGTTTTTGCCCAGTTTCGAACAAGGAACCTTTCGCGTATGAGGCGAACGTGATAACCACTACACTACAGAAACTTGGATAGTGCTTGTTCCGCAACCCACAACCCACAAGCCATGCAGAAACGAATTGAGAAAAATAATCCAGCCAATTAGCACCAACAAAAAAAATTCCATGTTTCTGCCCTGTCTCGAACAGGGGACCTTTCGCGAGTAAGGCGAACGTGATAACCACTACACTACAGAGACTTCCCCTGGATACAAACACCCACCATTGCAGAAACCAAAGTTTGACAAATTTAAAGGCTTTCTTTATGTTAATAGGAAGACATAGTTCCTTGTTTCTGCCCTGTCTCGAACAGGGGACCGTTCGCGTGTTAGGTGAACATGATAACCACTACACTACAGAAACTTCCCCTTGATACAAACCCCCACCATTGCAGAAACCAAAGTTTGACAAATTTAAAGGCTTTCTTTGTGTTAAAAGGAAGACATAGTTCCTTGTTTCTACCCAGTTTCGAACAAGGGACCTTTCGCGTGTGAGGCGAACGTGATAACCAGTACACTACAGAAACTTGGATAGTGATTGTTCCGCAACCCACAACCCACAAGCCATGCAGAAACGAATTGAGAAAAATAATCCAGCCAATTAGCACCAACAAAAAAAAACCATGTTTCTGCCCTGTCTCGAACAGGGGACCTTTCGCGAGTAAGGCGAACGTGATAACCACTACACTACAGAAACTTGGATATTGATTGTTCCGCAACCCACAACCCGCAAGCCATGCAGAAACGAATTGAGAAAAAGAATCCATCCAATTAGCGCCAACAAAAAAAATTCCATGTTTCTGCTCTGTCTCGAACAGGAGACCTTTCGCGTGTTAGGCGAACGTGATAACCACTACACTACAGAAACCTCCCCTTGATACAAACACCCACCATTGCAGAAACCAAAGTTTGACAAATTTAAAGGCTTTCTTTATGTTAATAGGAGGACATAGTTCCTTGTTTCTGCCCTGTCTCGAACAGGGGACCGTTCGCGTGTTAGGTGAACATGATAACCACTACACTACAGAAACTTCCCCTTGATACAAACACCCACCATTGCAGAAACCAAAGTTTGACAAATTTAAAGGCTTTCTTTGTGTTAAAAGGAAGACATAGTTCCATGTTTCTGCCCAGTTTCAAACAAGGGACCTTTCGCGTATGAGGCGAATGTGATAACCACTACACTACAGAAACTTGGATAGTGCTTGTTCCGCAACCCACAACCCACAAGCCATGCAGAAACGAATTGAGAAAAATAATCCAGCCAATTAGCACCAACAAAAAAAATTCCATGTTTCTGCCCTGTCTCGAACAGGGGACCTTTCGCGAGTAAGGCGAACGTGATAACCACTACACTACAGAAACTTGGATATTGATTGTTCCGCAACCCACAACCCGCAAGCCATGCAGAAACGAATTGAGAAAAAGAATCCATCCAATTAGCGCCAACAAAAAAAATTCCTTGTTTCTGCCCTGTCTCGAACAGGGGACCGTTCGCGTGTTAGGTGAACATGATAACCACTACACTACAGAAACTTCCCCTTGATACAAACACCCACCATTGCAGAAACCAAAGTTTGACAAATTTAAAGGCTTTCTTTGTGTTAAAAGGAAGACATAGTTCCATGTTTCTGCCCAGTTTCGAACAAGGGACCTTTCGCGTGTGAGGCGAACGTGATAACCACTACACTACAGAAACTTGGATAGTGCTTGTTCCGCAACCCGCAACCCACAACCCACAAGCCATGCAGAAACGAATTGAGAAAAATAATCCAGCCAATTAGCACCAACAAAAAAAATTCCATGTTTCTGCCCTGTCTCGAACAGGGGACCTTTCGCGAGTAAGGCGAACGTGATAACCACTACACTACAGAAACTTGGATATTGATTGTTCCGCAACCCACAACCTGCAAGCCATGCAGAAACGAATTGAGAAAAATAATCCATCCAATTAGCGCCAACAAAAAAAATTCCATGTTCCTGCTCTGTCTCGAACAGGAGACCTTTCGCGTGTTAGGCGAACGTGATAACCACTACACTACAGAAACCTCCCCTTGATACAAACACCCACCATTGCAGAAACCAAAGTTTGACAAATTTAAAGGCTTTCTCTATGTTAATAGGAAGACATAGTTCCTTGTTTCTGCCCTGTCTCGAACAGGGGACCGTTCGCGTGTTAGGTGAACATGATAACCACTACACTACAGAAACTTCCCCTTGATACAATCACCCACCATTGCAGAAACCAAAGTTTGACAAATTTAAAGGCTTTCTTTGTGTTAAAAGGAAGACATAGTTCCTTGTTTCTGCCCAGTTTCGAACAAGGGACCTTTCGCGTGTGAGGCGAACGTGATAACCACTACACTACAGAAACTTGGATAGTGATTGTTCCGCAACCCGCAACCCACAACCCACAAGCCATGCAGAAACGAATTGAGAAAAATAATCCAGCTAATTAGCGCCAACAAAAAAAATTCCATGTTTCTGCCCTGTCTCGAACAGGGCACCTTTCGCGTGTTAGGCGAAGGTGATAACCACTACACTACAGAGACTTCCCCTGGATACAAACACCCACCATTGCAGAAACCAAAGTTTGACAAATTTAAAGGCTTTCTTTGTGTTAAAAGGAAGACATAGTTCCATGTTTCTGCCCTGTCTCGAACAGGGGACCTTTCGCGTGTAAGGCGAACGTGATAACCACTACACTACAGAAACTTGGATATTGATTGTTCCGCAACCCACAACCCACAAGCCATGCAGAAACGAATTGAGAAAAATAATCCAGCCAATTAGCGCAAAAAAAAAAAATTCCACGTTTCTGCCCTGTCTCGAACAGGGGACCTTTCGCGTGTCAGGCGAACGTGATAACCACTACACTACAGAGACTTGGATATTGACTGTTCCGCCACCCACAACACACAAGCCATGCAGAAACGAATTGAGAAAAATAATCCAGCCAATTAGCACCAACAAAAAAAATTCCATGTTTCTGCCCTGTCTCGAACAGGGGACCTTTCGTGAGTAAGGCGAACGTGATAACCACTACACTACAGAAACTTGGATATTGATTGTTCCGCAACCCACAACCCGCAAGCCATGCAGAAACGAATTGAGAAAAAGAATCCATCCAATTAGCGCCAACAAAAAAAATTCCATGTTTCTGCCCTGTCTCGAACAGGAGACCTTTCGCGTGTTAGGCGAACGTGATAACCACTACACTACAGAAACCTCCCCTTGATACAAACACCCACCATTGCAGAAACCAAAGTTTGACAAATTTAAAGGCTTTCTTTGTGTTAAAAGGAAGACATAGTTCCTTGTTTCTGCCCAGTTTCTAACAAGGGACCTTTCGCGTGTGAGGCGAACGTGATAACCACTACACTACAGAAACTTGGATATTGATTGTTCCGCAACCCACAACCCGCAAGCCATGCAGAAACGAATTGAGAAAAAGAATCCAGCCAATTAGCGCCAACAAAAAAAATTCCATGTTTCTGCCCTGTCTCGAACAGGGCACCTTTCGCGTCTTAGGCGAAGGTGATAACCACTACACTACAGAGACTTCCCCTGGATACAAACACCCACCATTGCAGAAACCAAAGTTTGACAAATTTAAAGGCTTTCTTTGTGTTAAAAGGAAGACATAGTTCCATGTTTCTGCCCTGTCTCGAACAGGGGACCTTTCGCGTGTAAGGCGAACGCGATAACCACTACACTACAGAAACTTGGATATTGATTGTTCCGCAACGCAAGACCCACAAGCCATGCAGAAACGAATTGAGAAAAATAATCCAGCCAATTAGCGCAAAAAAAAATAATTCCAAGTTTCTGCCCTGTCTCGAACAGGGGACCTTTCGCGTGTCAGGCGAACGTGATAACCACTACACTACAGAGACTTGGATATTGATTGTTCCGCAACCCACAACCCGCAAGCCATGCAGAAACGAATTGAGAAAAAGAATCCATCCAATTAGCGCCAACAAAAAAAATTCCATGTTTCTGCCCTGTCTCGAACAAGGGACCTTTCGCATGTTAGGAGAATGTGATAACCACTACACTACAGAAACTTCTCTTAATACAAACACCCACCATTGCAGAAACCAAAGTTTGACAAATTTAAAGGCTTTCTTTGTGTTAAAAGGAAGACATAGTTCCTTGTTTCTGCCCAGTTTCGAACAGGGGACCTTTCGCGTGTGAGGCAAACGTGATAACCACTACACTACAGAAACTTGGATATTGAATGTTCCGCAACCCGCAACCCACAACCCGCAAGCCATGCTGAAACGAATTGAGAAAAATAATCCAGCCAATTAGCGGCAACAAAAAAAAATCCTTGTTTATGCCCTGTCTCGAACAGGGGACCTTTCGCGTGTAAGGCGAACGTGATAACCACTACACTACAGAAACTCGGATATTTATTGTTCAGCAACCCACAACCCACAAGCCATGCAGAAACGAACTGAGAAAAATAATCCAGCCAATTAGCGCCAACAAAAAAAATTCCATGTTTCTGCCCTGTCTTGAACAGGGGACCTTTTGCGTGTTAGGCGAACATGATAACCACAATACTACAGAAACTTCCCCTTGATACAAAAACCCACCATTGCAGAAACCAAAGTTTGACAAATTTAAAGGCTTTCTTTGTGTTAAAAGGAAGACATAGTTCCATGTTTCTGCCCTGTCTCGAACAGGGGACCTTTCGCGTGTGAGGCGAACGTGATAACCACTACACTACAGTAACTTCCCCTGGATACAAACACCCACCATTGCAGAAACCAAAGTTTGACAAATTTAAAGGCTTTCTTTGTGTTAAAAGGAAGACATAGTTCCATGTTTCTGCCCTGTCTCGAACAGGGGACCTTTCGCATTTAAGGCGAACGTGATAACCACTACACTACAGAAACGTTGATATTGATTGTTCCGCAACCCACAACACGCAAGCCATGCAGAAACTAATTGAGAAAAATAATCCAGCCAATTAGCACCAACAAAAAAAATTCCATGTTTCTGCCCTGTCTCGAACAGGGGACCTTTCGCGTGTAAGGCGAACGTGATAACCACTACACTACAGAAACTTGGATATTGATTGTTCTGCAACCCACAACCCGCAAGCCATGCAGAAACGAATTGAGAAAAAGAATCCATCCAATTAGCGCCAACAAAAAAAATTCCATGTTTCTGCCCTGTCTCGAACAGGGGACCTTTCGCGAGTAAGGCGAACGTGATAACCACTACACTACAGAAACTTGGATAGTGATTGTTCCGCAACCCACAACCCACAAGCCATGCAGAAACGAATTGAGAAAAATAATCCAGCCAATTAGCGGCAGGCAACAAAAAAAATTCCATGTTTCTGCCCTGTCTCGAACAGGGAACCTTTCGCGTGTTAGGCGAAGGTGAAAACCACTACACTACAGAGACTTCCCCTGGATACAAACACCCACCATTGCAGAAACCAAAGTTTGACAAATTTAAAGGCTTTCTTTGTGTTAAAAGGAAGACATAGTTCCATGTTTCTGCCCTGTCTCGAACAGGGGACCTTTCGCGTGTAAGGCGAACGTGATAACCACTACACTACAGAAACTTGGATATTGATTGTTCCGCAACCCACAACCCACAAGCCATGCAGAAACGAATTGAGAAAAATAATCCAGCCAATTAGCGCAAAAAAAAAAAAATTCCACGTTTCTGCCCTGTCTCGAACAGGGGACCTTTCGCGAGTAAGGCGAACGTGATAACCACTACACTACAGAAACTTGGATATTGATTGTTCCGCAACCCACAACCCGCAAGCCATGCAGAAACGAATTGAGAAAAAGAATCCATCCAATTAGCGCCAACAAAAAAAATTCCATGTTTCTGCTCTGTCTCGAACAGGAGACCTTTCGCGTGTTAGGCGAACGTGATAACCACTACACTACAGAAACCTCCCCTTGATACAAACACCCACCATTGCAGAAACCAAAGTTTGACAAATTTAAAGGCTTTCTTTATGTTAATAGGAGGACATAGTTCCTTGTTTCTGCCCTGTCTCGAACAGGGGACCGTTCGCGTGTTAGGTGAACATGATAACCACTACACTACAGAAACTTCCCCTTGATACAAACACCCACCATTGCAGAAACCAAAGTTTGACAAATTTAAAGGCTTTCTTTGTGTTAAAAGGAAGACATAGTTCCATGTTTCTGCCCAGTTTCGAACAAGGGACCTTTCGCGTGTGAGGCGAACGTGATAACCACTACACTACAGAAACTTGGATAGTGCTTGTTCCGCAACCCACAACCCACAAGCCATGCAGAAACGAATTGAGAAAAATAATCCAGCCAATTAGCACCAACAAAAAAAATTCCATGTTTCTGCCCTGTCTCGAACAGGGGACCTTTCGCGAGTAAGGCGAACGTGATAACCACTACACTACAGAAACTTGGATATTGATTGTTCCGCAACCCACAACCTGCAAGCCATGCAGAAACGAATTGAGAAAAATAATCCATCCAATTAGCGCCAACAAAAAAAATTCCATGTTCCTGCTCTGTCTCGAACAGGAGACCTTTCGCGTGTTAGGCGAACGTGATAACCACTACACTACAGAAACCTCCCCTTGATACAAACACCCACCATTGCAGAAACCAAAGTTTGACAAATTTAAAGGCTTTCTTTATGTTAATAGGAAGACATAGTTCCTTGTTTCTGCCCTGTCTCGAACAGGGGACCGTTCGCGTGTTAGGTGAACATGATAACCACTACACTACAGAAACTTCCCCTTGATACAATCACCCACCATTGCAGAAACCAAAGTTTGACAAATTTAAAGGCTTTCTTTGTGTTAAAAGGAAGACATAGTTCCTTGTTTCTGCCCAGTTTCGAACAAGGGACCTTTCGCGTGTGAGGCGAACGTGATAACCACTACACTACAGAAACTTGGATAGTGCTTGTTCCGCAACCCACAACCCACAAGCCATGCAGAAACGAATTGAGAAAAATAATCCAGCCAATTAGCACCAACAAAAAAAATTCCATGTTTCTGCCCTGTCTCGAACAGGGGACCTTTCGCGAGTAAGGCGAACGTGATAACCACTACACTACAGAAACTTGGATATTGATTGTTCCGCAACCCACAACCTGCAAGCCATGCAGAAACGAATTGAGAAAAATAATCCATCCAATTAGCGCCAACAAAAAAAATTCCATGTTCCTGCTCTGTCTCGAACAGGAGACCTTTCGCGTGTTAGGCGAATGTGATAACCACTACACTACAGAAACCTCCCCTTGATACAAACACCCACCATTGCAGAAACCAAAGTTTGACAAATTTAAAGGCTTTCTTTATGTTAATAGGAAGACATAGTTCCTTGTTTCTGCCCTGTCTCGAACAGGGGACCGTTCGCGTGTTAGGTGAACATGATAACCACTACACTACAGAAACTTCCCCTTGATACAATCACCCACCATTGCAGAAACCAAAGTTTGACAAATTTAAAGGCTTTCTTTGTGTTAAAAGGAAGACATAGTTCCTTGTTTCTGCCCAGTTTCGAACAAGGGACCTTTCGCGTGTGAGGCGAACGTGATAACCACTACACTACAGAAACTTGGATAGTGATTGTTCCGCAACCCGCAACCCACAACCCACAAGCCATGCAGAAACGAATTGAGAAAAATAATCCAGCTAATTAGCGCCAACAAAAAAAATTCCATGTTTCTGCCCTGTCTCGAACAGGGCACCTTTCGCGTGTTAGGCGAAGGTGATAACCACTACACTACAGAGACTTCCCCTGGATACAAACACCCACCATTGCAGAAACCAAAGTTTGACAAATTTAAAGGCTTTCTTTGTGTTAAAAGGAAGACATAGTTCCATGTTTCTGCCCTGTCTCGAACAGGGGACCTTTCGCGTGTAAGGCGAACGTGATAACCACTACACTACAGAAACTTGGATATAGATTGTTCCGCAACCCACAACCCACAAGCCATGCAGAAACGAATTGAGAAAAATAATCCAGCCAATTAGCGCAAAAAAAAAAAATTCCACGTTTCTGCCCTGTCTCGAACAGGGGACCTTTCGCGTGTCAGGCGAACGTGATAACCACTACACTACAGAGACTTGGATATTGACTGTTCCGCCACCCACAACACACAAGCCATGCAGAAACGAATTGAGAAAAATAATCCAGCCAATTAGCACCAACAAAAAAAATTCCATGTTTCTGCCCTGTCTCGAACAGGGGACCTTTCGCGAGTAAGGCGAACGTGATAACCACTACACTACAGAAACTTGGATATTGATTGTTCCGCAACCCACAACCCGCAAGCCATGCAGAAACGAATTGAGAAAAAGAATCCATCCAATTAGCGCCAACAAAAAAAATTCCATGTTTCTGCCCTGTCTCGAACAGGAGACCTTTCGCGTGTTAGGCGAACGTGATAACCACTACACTACAGAAACCTCCCCTTGATACAAACACCCACCATTGCAGAAACCAAAGTTTGACAAATTTAAAGGCTTTCTTTGTGTTAAAAGGAAGACATAGTTCCTTGTTTCTGCCCAGTTTCTAACAAGGGACCATTCGCGTGTGAGGCGAACGTGATAACCACTACACTACAGAAACTTGGATATTGATTGTTCCGCAACCCACAACCCGCAAGCCATGCAGAAACGAATTGAGAAAAAGAATCCAGCCAATTAGCGCCAACAAAAAAAATTCCATGTTTCTGCCCTGTCTCGAACAGGGCACCTTTCGCGTCTTAGGCGAAGGTGATAACCACTACACTACAGAGACTTCCCCTGGATACAAACACCCACCATTGCAGAAACCAAAGTTTGACAAATTTAAAGGCTTTCTTTGTGTTAAAAGGAAGACATAGTTCCATGTTTCTGCCCTGTCTCGAACAGGGGACCTTTCGCGTGTAAGGCGAACGTGATAACCACTACACTACAGAAACTTGGATATTGATTGTTCCGCAACGCAAGACCCACAAGCCATGCAGAAACGAATTGAGAAAAATAATCCAGCCAATTAGCGCAAAAAAAAAAAAATTCCACGTTTCTGCCCTGTCTCGAACAGGGGACCTTTCGCGTGTCAGGCGAACGTGATAACCACTACACTACAGAGACTTGGATATTGACTGTTCCGCCACCCACAACACACAAGCCATGCAGAAACGAATTGAGAAAAATAATCCAGCCAATTAGCACCAACAAAAAAAATTCCATGTTTCTGCCCTGTCTCGAACAGGGGACCTTTCGCGAGTAAGGCGAACGTGATAACCACTACACTACAGAAACTTGGATATTGATTGTTCCGCAACCCACAACCCGCAAGCCATGCAGAAACGAATTGAGAAAAAGAATCCATCCAATTAGCGCCAACAAAAAAAATTCCATGTTTCTGCTCTGTCTCGAACAGGAGACCTTTCGCGCGTTAGGCGAACGTGATAACCACTACACTACAGAAACTTCCCCTTGATACAAACACCCACCATTGCAGAAACCAAAGTTTGACAAATTTAAAGGCTTTCTTTGTGTTAAAAGGAAGACATAGTTCCTTGTTTCTGCCCAGTTTCGAACAAGGGACCTTTCGCGTGTGAGGCGAACGTGATAACCACTACACTACAGAAACTTGGATAGTGATTGTTCCGCAACCCACAACCCACAAGCCATGCAGAAACGAATTGAGAAAAATAATCCAGCCAATTAGCACCAACAAAAAAAATTCCATGTTTCTGCCCTGTCTCGAACAGGGGACCTTTCGCGAGTAAGGCGAACGTGATAACCACTACACTACAGAAACTTGAATATTGATTGTTCCGCAACCCACAACCCGCAAGCCATGCAGAAACGAATTGAAAAAAAGAATCCATCCAATTAGCGCCAACAAAAAAAATTCCATGTTTCTGCTCTGTCTCGAACAGGAGACCTTTCGCGTGTTAGGCGAACGTGATAACCACTACACTACAGAAACCTCCCCTTGATACAAACACCCACCATTGCAGAAACCAAAGTTTGACAAATTTAAAGGCTTTCTTTATGTTAATAGGAGGACATAGTTCCTTGTTTCTGCCCTGTCTCGAACAGGGGACCGTTCGCGTGTTAGGTGAACATGATAACCACTACACTACAGAAACTTCCCCTTGATACAAACACCCACCATTGCAGAAACCAAAGTTTGACAAATTTAAAGGCTTTCTTTGTGTTAAAAGGAAGACATAGTTCCATGTTTCTGCCCAGTTTCGAACAAGGGACCTTTCGCGTGTGAGGCAAACGTGATAACCACTACACTACAGAAACTTGGATAGTGCTTGTTCCGCAACCCACAACCCACAAGCCATGCAGAAACGAATTGAGAAAAATAATCCAGCCAATTAGCACCAACAAAAAAAATTCCATGTTTCTGCCCTGTCTCGAACAGGGGACCTTTCACGAGTAAGGCGAACGTGATAACCACTACACTACAGAAACTTGGATATTGATTGTTCCGCAACCCACAACCTGCAAGCCATGCAGAAACGAATTGAGAAAAATAATCCATCCAATTAGCGCCAACAAAAAAAATTCCATGTTCCTGCTCTGTCTCGAACAGGAGACCTTTCGCGTGTTAGGCGAACGTGATAACCACTACACTACAGAAACCTCCCCTTGATACAAACACCCACCATTGCAGAAACCAAAGTTTGACAAATTTAAAGGCTTTCTTTATGTTAATAGGAAGACATAGTTCCTTGTTTCTGCCCTGTCTCGAACAGGGGACCGTTCGCGTGTTAGGTGAACATGATAACCACTACACTACAGAAACTTCCCCTTGATACAATCACCCACCATTGCAGAAACCAAAGTTTGACAAATTTAAAGGCTTTCTTTGTGTTAAAAGGAAGACATAGTTCCTTGTTTCTGCCCAGTTTCGAACAAGGGACCTTTCGCGTGTGAGGCGAACGTGATAACCACTACACTACAGAAACTTGGATAGTGATTGTTCCGCAACCCGCAACCCACAACCCACAAGCCATGCAGAAACGAATTGAGAAAAATAATCCAGCTAATTAGCGCCAACAAAAAAAATTCCATGTTTCTGCCCTGTCTCGAACAGGGCACCTTTCGCGTGTTAGGCGAAGGTGATAACCACTACACTACAGAGACTTCCCCTGGATACAAACACCCACCATTGCAGAAACCAAAGTTTGACAAATTTAAAGGCTTTCTTTGTGTTAAAAGGAAGACATAGTTCCATGTTTCTGCCCTGTCTCGAACAGGGGACCTTTCGCGTGTAAGGCGAACGTGATAACCACTACACTACAGAAACTTGGATATTGATTGTTCCGCAACCCACAACCCACAAGCCATGCAGAAACGAATTGAGAAAAATAATCCAGCCAATTAGCGCAAAAAAAAAAAATTCCACGTTTCTGCCCTGTCTCGAACAGGGGACCTTTCGCGTGTCAGGCGAACGTGATAACCACTACACTACAGAGACTTGGATATTGACTGTTCCGCCACCCACAACACACAAGCCATGCAGAAACGAATTGAGAAAAATAATCCAGCCAATTAGCACCAACAAAAAAAATTCCATGTTTCTGCCCTGTCTCGAACAGGGGACCTTTCGCGAGTAAGGCGAACGTGATAACCACTACACTACAGAAACTTGGATATTGATTGTTCTGCAACCCACAACCCGCAAGCCATGCAGAAACGAATTGAGAAAAAGAATCCATCCAATTAGCGCCAACAAAAAAAATTCCATGTTTCTGCCCTGTCTCGAACAGGAGACCTTTCGCGTGTTAGGCGAACGTGATAACCACTACACTACAGAAACCTCCCCTTGATACAAACACCCACCATTGCAGAAACCAAAGTTTGACAAATTTAAAGGCTTTCTTTGTGTTAAAAGGAAGACATAGTTCCTTGTTTCTGCCCAGTTTCGAACAAGGGACCTTTCGCGTGTGAGGCGAACGTGATAACCACTACACTACAGAAACTTGGATATTGATTGTTCCGCAACCCACAACCCGCAAGCCATGCAGAAACGAATTGAGAAAAAGAATCCAGCCAATTAGCGCCAACAAAAAAAATTCCATGTTTCTGCCCTGTCTCGAACAGGGCACCTTTCGCGTCTTAGGCGAAGGTGATAACCACTACACTACAGAGACTTCCCCTGGATACAAACACCCACCATTGCAGAAACCAAAGTTTGACAAATTTAAAGGCTTTCTTTGTGTTAAAAGGAAGACATAGTTCCATGTTTCTGCCCTGTCTCGAACAGGGGACCTTTCGCGTGTAAGGCGAACGTGATAACCACTACACTACAGAAACTTGGATATTGATTGTTCCGCAACGCAAGACCCACAAGCCATGCAGAAACGAATTGAGAAAAATAATCCAGCCAATTAGCGCAAAAAAAAAAAATTCCAAGTTTCTGCCCTGTCTCGAACAGGGGACCTTTCGCATGTCAGGCGAACGTGATAACCACTACACTACAGAGACTTGGATATTGATTGTTCCGCAACCCACAACCCGCAAGCCATGCAGAAACGAATTGAGAAAAAGAATCCATCCAATTAGCGCCAACAAAAAAAATTCCATGTTTCTGCCCTGTCTCGAACAAGGGACCTTTCGCATGTTAGGAGAATGTGATAACCACTACACTACAGAAACTTCTCTTAATACAAACACCCACCATTGCAGAAACCAAAGTTTGACAAATTTAAAGGCTTTCTTTGTGTTAAAAGGAAGACATAGTTCCTTGTTTCTGCCCAGTTTCGAACAGGGGACCTTTCGCGTGTGAGGCAAACGTGATAACCACTACACTACAGAAACTTGGATATTGAATGTTCCGCAACCCGCAACCCACAACCCGCAAGCCATGCTGAAACGAATTGAGAAAAATAATCCAGCCAATTAGCGGCAACAAAAAAAAATCCTTGTTTATGCCCTGTCTCGAACAGGGGACCTATCGCGTGTAAGGCGAACGTGATAACCACTACACTACAGAAACTCGGATATTTATTGTTCAGCAACCCACAACCCACAAGCCATGCAGAAACGAACTGAGAAAAATAATCCAGCCAATTAGCGCCAACAAAAAAAATTCCATGTTTCTGCCCTATCTCGAACAGGGGACCTTTCGCGTGTAAGGCGAACGTGATAACCACTACACTACAGAAACTTTGATATTGATTGTTCTGCAACCCACAACACGCAAGCCATGCAGAAACTAATTGAGAAAAATAATCCAGCCAATTAGCACCAACAAAAAAAATTCCATGTTTCTGCCCTGTCTTGAACAGGGGACCTTTTGCGTGTTAGGCGAACATGATAACCACAATACTACAGAAACTTCCCCTTGATACAAAAACCCACCATTGCAGAAACCAAAGTTTGACAAATTTAAAGGCTTTCTTTGTGTTAAAAGGAAGACATAGTTCCATGTTTCTGCCCTGTCTCGAACAGGGGACCTTTCGCGTGTGAGGCGAACGTGATAACCACTACACTACAGAAACTTCCCCTGGATACAAACACCCACCATTGCAGAAACCAAAGTTTGACAAATTTAAAGGCTTTCTTTGTGTTAAAAGGAAGACATAGTTCCATGTTTCTGCCCTGTCTCGAACAGGGGACCTTTCGCATGTAAGGCGAACGTGATAACCACTACACTACAGAAACGTTGATATTGATTGTTCCGCAACCCACAACACGCAAGCCATGCAGAAACTAATTGAGAAAAATAATCCAGCCAATTAGCACCAACAAAAAAAATTCCATGTTTCTGCCCTGTCTCGAACAGGGGACCTTTCGCGTGTAAGGCGAACGTGATAACCACTACACTACAGAAACTTGGATATTGATTGTTCCGCAACGCAAGACCCACAAGCCATGCAGAAACGAATTGAGAAAAATAATCCAGCCAATTAGCGCAAAAAAAAAAAATTCCAAGTTTCTGCCCTGTCTCGAACAGGGGACCTTTCGCGTGTCAGGCGAACGTGATAACCACTACACTACAGAGACTTGGATATTGATTGTTCCGCAACCCACAACCCGCAAGCCATGCAGAAACGAATTGAGAAAAAGAATCCATCCAATTAGCGCCAACAAAAAAAATTCCATGTTTCTGCCCTGTCTCGAACAAGGGACCTTTCGCATGTTAGGAGAATGTGATAACCACTACACTACAGAAACTTCTCTTAATACAAACACCCACCATTGCAGAAACCAAAGTTTGACAAATTTAAAGGCTTTCTTTGTGTTAAAAGGAAGACATAGTTCCTTGTTTCTGCCCAGTTTCGAACAGGGGACCTTTCGCGTGTGAGGCAAACGTGATAACCACTACACTACAGAAACTTGGATATTGAACGTTCCGCAACCCGCAACCCACAACCCGCAAGCCATGCTGAAACGAATTGAGAAAAATAATCCAGCCAATTAGCGGCAACAAAAAAAAATCCTTGTTTATGCCCTGTCTCGAACAGGGGACCTTTCGCGTGTAAGGCGAACGTGATAACCACTACACTACAGAAACTCGGATATTTATTGTTCAGCAACCCACAACCCACAAGGCATGCAGAAACGAACTGAGAAAAATAATCCAGCCAATTAGCGCCAACAAAAAAAATTCCATGTTTCTGCCCTATCTCGAACAGGGGACCTTTCGCGTGTAAGGCGAACGTGATAACCACTACACTACAGAAACTTTGATATTGACTGTTCCGCCACCCACAACACACAAGCCATGCAGAAACGAATTGAGAAAAATAATCCAGCCAATTAGCACCAACAAAAAAAATTCCATGTTTCTGCCCTGTCTCGAACAGGGGACCTTTCGCGAGTAAGGCGAACGTGATAACCACTACACTACAGAAACTTGGATATTGATTGTTCCGCAACCCACAACCCGCAAGCCATGCAGAAACGAATTGAGAAAAAGAATCCATCCAATTAGCGCCAACAAAAAAAATTCCAAGTTTCTGCTCTGTCTCGAACAGGAGAACTTTCGTGCGTTAGGCGAACGTGATAACCACTACACTACAGAAACTTCCCCTTGATACAAACACCCACCATTGCAGAAACCAAAATTTGACAAATTTAAAGGCTTTCTTTGTGTTAAAAGGAAGACATAGTTCCTTGTTTCTGCCCAGTTTCGAACAAGGGACCTTTCGCGTGTGAGGCGAACGTGATAACCACTACACTACAGAAACTTGGATAGTGATTGTTCCGCAACCCACAACCCACAAGCCATGCAGAAACGAATTGAGAAAAATAATCCAGCCAATTAGCACCAACAAAAAAAATTCCATGTTTCTGCCCTGTCTCGAACAGGGGACCTTTCGCGAGTAAGGCGAACGTGATAACCACTACACTACAGAAACTTGGATATTGATTGTTCCGCAACCCACAACCCGCAAGCCATGCAGAAACGAATTGAGAAAAAGAATCCATCCAATTAGCGCCAACAAAAAAAATTCCATGTTTCTGCTCTGTCTCGAACAGGAGACCTTTCGCGTGTTAGGCGAACGTGATAACCACTACACTACAGAAACCTCCCCTTGATACAAACACCCACCATTGCAGAAACCAAAGTTTGACAAATTTAAAGGCTTTCTTTGTGTTAAAAGGAAGACATAGTTCCATGTTTCTGCCCTGTCTCGAACAGGGGACCTTTCGCGTGTGAGGCGAACGTGATAACCACTACACTACAGAAACTTCCCCTGGATACAAACACCCACCATTGCAGAAACCAAAGTTTGACAAATTTAAAGGCTTTCTTTGTGTTAAAAGGAAGACATAGTTCCATGTTTCTACCCTGTCTCGAACAGGGGACCTTTCGCATGTAAGGCGAACGTGATAACCACTACACTACAGAAACGTTGATATTGATTGTTCCGCAACCCACAACACGCAAGCCATGCAGAAACTAATTGAGAAAAATAATCCAGCCAATTAGCACCAACAAAAAAAATTCCATGTTTCTGCCCTGTCTCGAACAGGGGACGTTTCGCGTGTAAGGCGAACGTGATAACCACTACACTACAGAAACTTGGATATTGATTGTTCCGCAACGCAAGACCCACAAGCCATGCAGAAACGAATTGAGAAAAATAATCCAGCCAATTAGCGCAAAAAAAAAAAATTCCAAGTGTCTGCCCTGTCTCGAACAGGGGACCTTTCGCGTGTCAGGCGAACGTGATAACCACTACACTACAGAGACTTGGATATTGATTGTTCCGCAACCCACAACCCGCAAGCCATGCAGAAACGAATTGAGAAAAAGAATACATCCAATTAGCGCCAACAAAAAAAATTCCATGTTTCTGCCCTGTCTCGAACAAGGGACCTTTCGCATGTTAGGAGAATGTGATAACCACTACACTACAGAAACTTCTCTTAATACAAACACCCACCATTGCAGAAACCAAAGTTTGACAAATTTAAAGGCTTTCTTTGTGTTAAAAGGAAGACATAGTTCCTTGTTTCTGCCCAGTTTCGAACAGGGGACCTTTCGCGTGTGAGGCAAACGTGATAACTACTACACTACAGAAACTTGGATATTGAATGTTCCGCAACCCGCAACCCACAACCCGCAAGCCATGCTGAAACGAATTGAGAAAAATAATCCAGCCAATTAGCGGCAACAAAAAAAAATCCTTGTTTATGCCCTGTCTCGAACAGGGGACCTTTCGCGTGTAAGGCGAACGTGATAACCACTACACTACAGAAACTCGGATATTTATTGTTCAGCAACCCACAACCCACAAGCCATGCAGAAACGAACTGAGAAAAATAATCCAGCCAATTAGCGCCAACAAAAAAAATTCCATGTTTCTGCCCTATCTCGAACAGGGGACCTTTCGCGTGTAAGGCGAACGTGATAACCACTACACTACAGAAACTTTGATATTGATTGTTCTGCAACCCACAACACGCAAGCCATGCAGAAACTAATTGAGAAAAATAATCCAGCCAATTAGCACCAACAAAAAAAATTCCATGTTTCTGCCCTGTCTTGAACAGGGGACCTTTTGCGTGTTAGGCGAACATGATAACCACAATACTACAGAAACTTCCCCTTGATACAAAAACCCACCATTGCAGAAACCAAAGTTTGACAAATTTAAAGGCTTTCTTTGTGTTAAAAGGAAGACATAGTTCCATGTTTCTGCCCTGTCTCGAACAGGGGACCTTTCGCGTGTGAGGCGAACGTGATAACCACTACACTACAGAAACTTCCCCTGGATACAAACACCCACCATTGCAGAAACCAAAGTTTGACAAATTTAAAGGCTTTCTTTGTGTTAAAAGGAAGACATAGTTCCATGTTTCTGCCCTGTCTCGAACAGGGGACCTTTCGCATGTAAGGCGAACGTGATAACCACTACACTACAGAAACGTTGATATTGATTGTTCCGCAACCCACAACACGCAAGCCATGCAGAAACTAATTGAGAAAAATAATCCAGCCAATTAGCACCAACAAAAAAAATTCCATGTTTCTGCCCTGTCTCGAACAGGGGACCTTTCGCGTGTAAGGCGAACGTGATAACCACTACACTACAGAAACTTGGATATTGATTGTTCCGCAACCCACAACCCACAAGCCATGCAGAAACGAATTGAGAAAAATAATCCAGCCAATTAGCGCAAAAAAAAAAAAATTCCACGTTTCTGCCCTGTCTCGAACAGGGGACCTTTCGCGTGTCAGGCGAACGTGATAACCACTACACTACAGAGACTTGGATATTGACTGTTCCGCCACCCACAACACACAAGCCATGCAGAAACGAATTGAGAAAAATAATCCAGCCAATTAGCACCAACAAAAAAAATTCCATGTTTCTGCCCTGTCTCGAACAGGGGACCTTTCGCGAGTAAGGCGAACGTGATAACCACTACACTACAGAAACTTGGATATTGATTGTTCCGCAACCCACAACCCGCAAGCCATGCAGAAACGAATTGAGAAAAAGAATCCATCCAATTAGCGCCAACAAAAAAAATTCCATGTTTCTGCTCTGTCTCGAACAGGAGACCTTTCGCGCGTTAGGCGAACGTGATAACCACTACACTACAGAAACTTCCCCTTGATACAAACACCCACCATTGCAGAAACCAAAGTTTGACAAATTTAAAGGCTTTCTTTGTGTTAAAAGGAAGACATAGTTCCTTGTTTCTGCCCAGTTTCGAACAAGGGACCTTTCGCGTGTGAGGCGAACATGATAACCACTACACTACAGAAACTTGGATAGTGATTGTTCCGCAACCCACAACCCACAAGCCATGCAGAAACGAATTGAGAAAAATAATCCAGCCAATTAGCACCAACAAAAAAAATTCCATGTTTCTGCCCTGTCTCGAACAGGGGACCTTTCGCGAGTAAGGCGAACGTGATAACCACTACACTACAGAAACTTGGATATTGATTGTTCCGCAACCCACAACCCGCAAGCCATGCAGAAACGAATTGAGAAAAAGAATCCATCCAATTAGCGCCAACAAAAAAAATTCCATGTTTCTGCTCTGTCTCGAACAGGAGACCTTTCGCGTGTTAGGCGAACGTGATAACCACTACACTACAGAAACCTCCCCTTGATACAAACACCCACCATTGCAGAAACCAAAGTTTGACAAATTTAAAGGCTTTCTTTATGTTAATAGGAGGACATAGTTCCTTGTTTCTGCCCTGTCTCGAACAGGGGACCGTTCGCGTGTTAGGTGAACATGATAACCACTACACTACAGAAACTTCCCCTTGATACAAACACCCACCATTGCAGAAACCAAAGTTTGACAAATTTAAAGGCTTTCTTTGTGTTAAAAGGAAGACATAGTTCCATGTTTCTGCCCAGTTTCGAACAAGGGACCTTTCGCGTGTGAGGCGAACGTGATAACCACTACACTACAGAAACTTGGATAGTGCTTGTTCCGCAACCCACAACCCACAAGCCATGCAGAAACGAATTGAGAAAAATAATCCAGCCAATTAGCACCAACAAAAAAAATTCCATGTTTCTGCCCTGTCTCGAACAGGGGACCTTTCGCGAGTAAGGCGAACGTGATAACCACTACACTACAGAAACTTGGATAGTGATTGTTCCGCAACCCGCAACCCACAACCCACAAGCCATGCAGAAACGAATTGAGAAAAATAATCCAGCTAATTAGCGCCAACAAAAAAAATTCCATGTTTCTGCCCTGTCTCGAACAGGGCACCTTTCGCGTGTTAGGCGAAGGTGATAACCACTACACTACAGAGACTTCCCCTGGATACAAACACCCACCATTGCAGAAACCAAAGTTTGACAAATTTAAAGGCTTTCTTTGTGTTAAAAGGAAGACATAGTTCCATGTTTCTGCCCTGTCTCGAACAGGGGACCTTTCGCGTGTAAGGCGAACGTGATAACCACTACACTACAGAAACTTGGATATTGATTGTTCCGCAACCCACAACCCACAAGCCATGCAGAAACGAATTGAGAAAAATAATCCAGCCAATTAGCGCAAAAAAAATAAATTCCACGTTTCTGCCCTGTCTCGAACAGGGGACCTTTCGCGTGTCAGGCGAACGTGATAACCACTACACTACAGAGACTTGGATATTGACTGTTCCGCCACCCACAACACACAAGCCATGCAGAAACTAATTGAGAAAAATAATCCAGCCAATTAGCACCAACAAAAAAAATTCCATGTTTCTGCCCTGTCTCGAACAGGGGACCTTTCGCGAGTAAGGCGAACGTGATAACCACTACACTACAGAAACTTGGATATTGATTGTTCTGCAACCCACAACCCGCAAGCCATGCAGAAACGAATTGAGAAAAAGAATCCATCCAATTAGCGCCAACAAAAAAAATTCCATGTTTCTGCCCTGTCTCGAACAGGAGACCTTTCGCGTGTTAGGCGAACGTGATAACCACTACACTACAGAAACCTCCCCTTGATACAAACACCCACCATTGCAGAAACCAAAGTTTGACAAATTTAAAGGCTTTCTTTGTGTTAAAAGGAAGACATAGTTCCTTGTTTCTGCCCAGTTTCGAGCAAGGGACCTTTCGCGTGTGAGGCGAACGTGATAACCACTACACTACAGAAACTTGGATATTGATTGTTCCGCAACCCACAACCCGCAAGCCATGCAGAAACGAATTGAGAAAAAGAATCCAGCCAATTAGCGCCAACAAAAAAAATTCCATGTTTCTGCCCTGTCTCGAACAGGGGACCTTTCGCGAGTAAGGCGAACGTGATAACCACTACACTACAGAAACTTGGATAGTGATTGTTCCGCAACCCGCAACCCACAACCCACAAGCCATGCAGAAACGAATTGAGAAAAATAATCCAGCTAATTAGCGCCAACAAAAAAAATTCCATGTTTCTGCCCTGTCTCGAACAGGGCACCTTTCGCGTGTTAGGCGAAGGTGATAACCACTACACTACAGAGACTTCCCCTGGATACAAACACCCACCATTGCAGAAACCAAAGTTTGACAAATTTAAAGGCTTTCTTTGTGTTAAAAGGAAGACATAGTTCCATGTTTCTGCCCTGTCTCGAACAGGGGACCTTTCGCGTGTAAGGCGAACGTGATAACCACTACACTACAGAAACTTGGATATTGATTGTTCCGCAACCCACAACCCACAAGCCATGCAGAAACGAATTGAGAAAAATAATCCAGCCAATTAGCGCAAAAAAAAAAAATTCCACGTTTCTGCCCTGTCTCGAACAGGGGACCTTTCGCGTGTCAGGCGAACGTGATAACCACTACACTACAGAGACTTGGATATTGACTGTTCCGCCACCCACAACACACAAGCCATGCAGAAACTAATTGAGAAAAATAAACCAGCCAATTAGCACCAACAAAAAAAATTCCATGTTTCTGCCCTGTCTCGAACAGGGGACCTTTCGCGAGTAAGGCGAACGTGATAACCACTACACTACAGAAACTTGGATATTGATTGTTCTGCAACCCACAACCCGCAAGCCATGCAGAAACGAATTGAGAAAAAGAATCCATCCAATTAGCGCCAACAAAAAAAATTCCATGTTTCTGCCCTGTCTCGAACAGGAGACCTTTCGCGTGTTAGGCGAACGTGATAACCACTACACTACAGAAACCTCCCCTTGATACAAACACCCACCATTGCAGAAACCAAAGTTTGACAAATTTAAAGGCTTTCTTTGTGTTAAAAGGAAGACATAGTTCCTTGTTTCTGCCCAGTTTCGAACAAGGGACCTTTCGCGTGTGAGGCGAACGTGATAACCACTACACTACAGAAACTTGGATAGTGCTTGTTCCGCAACCCACAACCCACAAGCCATGCAGAAACGAATTGAGAAAAATAATCCAGCCAATTAGCACCAACAAAAAAAATTCCATGTTTCTGCCCTGTCTCGAACAGGGGACCTTTCGCGAGTAAGGCGAACGTGATAACCACTACACTACAGAAACTTGGATAGTGATTGTTCCGCAACCCGCAACCCACAACCCACAAGCCATGCAGAAACGAATTGAGAAAAATAATCCAGCTAATTAGCGCCAACAAAAAAAATTCCATGTTTCTGCCCTGTCTCGAACAGGGCACCTTTCGCGTGTTAGGCGAAGGTGATAACCACTACACTACAGAGACTTCCCCTGGATACAAACACCCACCATTGCAGAAACCAAAGTTTGACAAATTTAAAGGCTTTCTTTGTGTTAAAAGGAAGACATAGTTCCATGTTTCTGCCCTGTCTCGAACAGGGGACCTTTCGCGTGTAAGGCGAACGTGATAACCACTACACTACAGAAACTTGGATATTGATTGTTCCGCAACCCACAACCCACAAGCCATGCAGAAACGAATTGAGAAAAATAATCCAGCCAATTAGCGCAAAAAAAAAAAATTCCACGTTTCTGCCTGGTTCGAACAGGGGACCTTTCGCGTGTCAGGCGAACGTGATAACCACTACACTACAGAGACTTGGATATTGACTGTTCCGCCACCCACAACACACAAGCCATGCAGAAACTAATTGAGAAAAATAATCCAGCCAATTAGCACCAACAAAAAAAATTCCATGTTTCTGCCCTGTCTCGAACAGGGGACCTTTCGCGTGTGAGGCGAACGTGATAACCACTACACTACAGAAACTTCCCCTGGATACAAACACCCACCATTGCAGAAACCAAAGTTTGACAAATTTAAAGGCTTTCTTTGTGTTAAAAGGAAGACATAGTTCCATATTTCTGCCCTGTCTCGAACAGGGGACCTTTCGCGTGTGAGGCGAACGTGATAACCACTACACTACAGAAACTTCCCCTGGATACAAACACCCACCATTGCAGAAACCAAAGTTTGACAAATTTAAAGGCTTTCTTTGTGTTAAAAGGAAGACATAGTTCCATGTTTCTGCCCTGTCTCGAACAGGGGACCTTTCGCATGTAAGGCGAACGTGATAACCACTACACTACAGAAACGTTGATATTGATTGTTCCGCAACCCACAACACGCAAGCCATGCAGAAACTAATTGAGAAAAATAATCCAGCCAATTAGCACCAACAAAAAAAATTCCATGTTTCTGCCCTGTCTTGAACAGGGGACCTTTCGCGTGTAAGGCGATCGTGATAACCACTACACTACAGAAACTTGGATATTGATTGTTCCGCAACCCACAACCCGCAAGCCATGCAGAAACGAATTGAGAAAAATAATCCAGCCAATTAGCGGCAACAAAAAAAATTGCATGTTTCTGCCCTGTCTCGAACAGGGGACCTTTCACGTGTTGGGCAAACGTGATAACCACTACACTACAGAAACTTCCCCTTAATACAAACACCCACCATTGCAGAAACCAAAGTTTGACAAATTTAAAGGCTTTCTTTGTGTTAAAAGGAAGACATAGTTCCTTGTTTCTGCCCAGTTTCAAACAGGGGACCTTTCGAGTGTGAGGCAAACGTGATAACCACTACACTACAGAAACTTGGATATTGATTGTTCCGCAACTCACAACCCGCAAGCCATGCTGAAACGAATTGAGAAAAGTAATCCAGCCAATTAGCGGCAACAAAAAAAAATCCATGTTTATGCCCTGTCTCGAACAGGGGCCCTTTCGCGTGTGAGGCGAACGTGATAACCACTACACTACAGAAACTTGGATATTTATTGTTCCGCAACCCACAAGCCATGCAGAAAAGAATTGAGAAAAATAATCCAGCCAATTAGCGGCAACAAAAAAAATTCCATGTTTCTGCCCTGTCTCGAACAGGGGACCTTTCGCGTGTAAGGCAAACGTGATAACCACTACACTACAGAAACTTGGATATTTATTGTTCCGCAACCCACAACCCACAAGCCATGCAGAAACGAATTGAGAAAAATAATCCAGCCAATTAGCGCCAACAAAAAAAATTCCATGTTTCTGCCCTGTCTCGAACATGGGACCTTTCGCGAGTAAGGCGAACGTGATAACCACTATACTACAGAAACTTCCCTTTGATACACACACCCACCTTTGCAGAAACCAAAGATTGACAAATTTAAAGGCTTTCTTTGTGTTAAAAGGAAGACAAACTTCCATGCTTCTGCCCAGTTTCGAACAGGGGACCTGTCGCGCGTAAGGCGAACGTGACAACCACTACACTACAGAAACTTGGATATTGATTGTTCCGCAACCCGCAACCCGCAACCCACAATCCGCAAGCCATGCAGAAACGAATTGAGAAAAATAATCCAGCCAATTAGCGGCAACAAAAAAAATTCCATGTTTCTGCCCTGTCTCGAACAGGGGACTTTTCGCGTGTAAGGCGAACGTGATAACCACTACACTACAGAAACTTGGATATTTATTGTTCCGCAACCCACAACCCGCAAGCCATGCAGAAACGAATTGAGAAAGAATCCAGCCAATTAGTGCCAACAAAAAAAATTCCATGTTTCTGCCCTGTCTCGAACAGGGGACCTGTCGCGTGTTAGGCGAATGTGATAACCACTACACTACAGAAACTTCCCCTTATACAAACACCCACCATTGCAGAAACCAAAGTTTGACAAATTTAAAGGCTTTCTTTGTGTTAAAAGGAAGACATAGTTCCATATTTCTGCCCAGTTTCAAACAGGGGACCTTTCGCGTGTAAGGCGAATGTGATAACCACTACACTACAGAAACTTCCCCTTGATACAAACACCCACCATTGCAGAAACCAAAGTTTGACAAATTTAAAGGCTTTCTTTGTGTTAAAAGGAAGACACAGTTCCATGTTTCTTCCCAGTTTCGAACAGGGAACCTTTTTACGTGATAACCACTACACTACAGAAACTTGGATATTGACTGTTCCGCAACCCGCAACCCACAACCCCCAAGCCATGCAGAAACGAATTGAGAAAAATAATCCAGCCAATTAGCGCCAACAAAAAAAATTCCATGTTTCTGCCCCGCCTCGAACAGATGACCTTTTGCGTGTAAGGCGAACGTGATAACCACTACACTACAGAAACTTGGATATTGATTGTTTCGCAACCCACAAGCCCCAAGCCATGCAGAAACGAATTGAGAAAAATAATCCAGCCAATTAGCGCCAACAAAAAAAATTCCATGTTTCTGCCCTGCCTCGAACAGGGAACCTTTTGCGTGTAAGGCGAACGTGATAACCACTACACTACAGAAACTTAGATATTTATTGTTCCGCAATCCACAAGCCATGCAGAAACGAATTGAGAAAAATAATCCAGCCAATTAGCGCCAACAAAAAAAAAATTCCATGTTTCTGCCCTGTCTCGAACAGGGGACCTTTCGCGTGTAAGGCGAACGTGATAACCACTACACAACAGAAACTTGGATATTGATTGTTCCGCAACCCACAACCCGCAAGCCATGCAGAAACGAATTGAGAAAAATAATCCAGCCAATTAGCGCCAACAAAAAAAATTCCATGTTTCTGCCTGTCTCGAACAGGGGACCTTTCGCGTGTGAGGCGAACTTGATAACCACTACACTACAGAAATTTGGATATTGATTGTTCCGCAACCCACAACCCGCAAGCCATGCAGAAATGAATTGAGAAAAATAATCCAGCCAATTAGCGCCAACAAAAAAAATTCCATGTTTGTGCCCTGCCTCGAACAGGGGACCTTTCGCGTGTTAGGCGAATGTGATAACCACTACACTACAGAAACTTCCCCTTATACAAACACCCACCATTGCAGAAACCAAAGTTTGACAAATTTAAAGGCTTTCTTTGTGTTAAAAGGAAGACATAGTTCCATATTTCTGCCCAGTTTCAAACAGGGGACCTTTCGCGTGTAAGGCGAATGTGATAACCACTACACTACAGAAACTTGGATATTGACTGTTCCGCAACCCGCAACCCGCAACCCACAACCCCCAAGCCATGCAGAAACGAATTGAGAAAAATAATCCAGCCAATTAGCGCCAACAAAAAAAATTCCATGTTTCTGCCCCGCCTCGAACAGATGACCTTTTGCGTGTAAGGCGAACGTGATAACCACTACACTACAGAAACTTGGATATTGATTGTTTCGCAACCCACAAGCCCCAAGCCATGCAGAAACGAATTGAGAAAAATAATCCAGCCAATTAGCGCCAACAAAAAAAATTCCATGTTTCTGCCCTGCCTCGAACAGGGAACCTTTTGCGTGTAAGGCGAACGTGATAACCACTACACTACAGAAACTTAGATATTTATTGTTCCGCAATCCACAAGCCATGCAGAAACGAATTGAAAAAATAATCCAGCCAATTAGCGCCAACAAAAAAAAAATTCCATGTTTCTGCCCTGTCTCGAACAGGGGACCTTTCGCGTGTAAGGCGAACGTGATAACCACTACACAACAGAAACTTGGATATTGATTGTTCCGCAACCCACAACCCGCAAGCCATGCAGAAACGAATTGAGAAAAATAATCCAGCCAATTAGCGCCAACAAAAAAAATTCCATGTTTCTGCCTGTCTCGAACAGGGGACCTTTCGCGTGTGAGGCGAACTTGATAACCACTACACTACAGAAATTTGGATATTGATTGTTCCGCAACCCACAACCCGCAAGCCATGCAGAAATGAATTGAGAAAAATAATCCAGCCAATTAGCGCCAACAAAAAAAATTCCATGTTTGTGCCCTGCCTTGAACAGGGGACCTTTAGCGTGTAAGGCAAACGTGATAACCACTACACTACAGAAACTTGGATATTTATTGTTCCGCAACCCACAAGCCATGCAGCAACGAATTGAGAAAAATAATCCAGCCAATTAGCGCCAACAAAAAAAAAAATTTCATGTTTCTGCCCAGTTTCGAACAGGGGACCTTTCGCGTGTAAGGCGAACGTGATAACCACTACACTACAGAAACTTGGATATTGATTGTTTCGCAACCCACAACCCCCAAGCCATGCAGAAACGAATTGAGAAAAATAATCCAGCCAATTAGCGCCAACAAAAAAAATTCCATGTTTCTGCCCTGCCTCGAACAGGGAACCTTTTGCGTGTAAGGCGAACGTGATAACCACTAAACTACAGAAACTTAGATATTTATTGTTCCGCAATCCACAAGCCATGCAGAAACGAATTGAGAAAAATAATCCAGCCAATTAGCGCCAACAAAAAAAAAATTCCATGTTTCTGCCCTGTCTCGAACAGGGGACCTTTCGCGTGTAAGGCGAACGTGATAACCACTACACTACAGAAACTTGGATATTGATAGTTCCGCAACCCACAACCCGCAAGCCATGCAGAAACGAATTGAGAAAAAGAATCCAGCCAATTAGCGCCAACAAAAAAAATTCCATGTTTCTGCCCTGTCTCGAACAGGGGACCTTTCGCGTGTAAGGCGAACGTGATAACCACTACACTACAGAAACTTGGATATTGATTGTTCCGCAACCCACAACCCACAAGCCATGCAGAAACGAATTGAGAAAAATAATCCAGCCAATTAGCGCCATCAAAAAAAATTCCATGTTTCTGCCCTGTCTCGAACAGGGGACCTTTCGCGTGTAAGGCGAACGTGATAACCACTACACTACAGAAACTTGGATATTGATTGTTCCGCAACCCACAACCCACAAGCCATGCAGAAACGAATTGAGAAAAATAATCCAGCCAATTAGCGCCATCAAAAAAAATTCCATGTTTCTGCCCTGTCTCGAACAGGGGACCTTTCGCGTGTAAGGCGAACGTGATAACCACTACACTACAGAAACTTGGATATTGATTGTTCCGCAACCCACAACCCGCAAGCCATGCAGAAACGAATTGAGAAAAAGAATCCAGCCAATTAGTGGCAACAAAAAAAATTCCATGTTTCTGCCCTGTCTCGAACAGGGGACCTTTCGCGTGTTAGGCGAACGTGATAACCACTACACTACAGAAACTTCCCCTTGATACAAAAACCCACCATTGCAGAAACCAAAGTTTGACAAATTTAAAGGCTTTCTTTGTGTTAAAATGAAGACATAGTTCCATGTTTCTGCCCTGTCTCGAACAGGAGACCTTTCGCGTGTTAGGCGAACGTGATAACCACTACACTACAGAAACTTCCCCTTGATGCAAAAACCCACCATTGCAGAAACCAAAGTTTGACAAATTTAAAGGCTTTCTTTGTGTTAAAAGGAACACATAGTTCCTTGTTTCTGCCCAGTTTCGAACAGGGGACCTTTCGCGTGTGAGGCGAACGTGATAACCACTACACTACAGAAACTTGGATATTGATTGTTCCGCAACCCGCAACCCACAACCCGCAAGCCATGCAGAAACGAATTGAGAAAAAGAATCCAGCCAATTAGTGCCAACAAAAAAAATTCCATGTTTCTGCCCTGTCTCGAACAGGGGACCTTTCGCGTGTTAGGCGAACGTGATAACCACTACACTACAGAAACTTGGATAGTGATTGTTCCGCAACCCACAACCCGCAAGCCATGCAGAAACGAATTGAGAAAAAGAATCCAGCCAATTAGTGGCAACAAAAAAAATTCCATGTTTCTGCCCTGTCTCGAACAGGGGACCTTTCGCGTGTTAGGCGAACGTGATAACCACTACACTACAGAAACTTCCCCTTGATACAAAAACCCACCATTGCAGAAACCAAAGTTTGACAAATTTAAAGGCTTTCTTTGTGTTAAAATGAAGACATAGTTCCATGTTTCTGCCCTGTCTCGAACAGGGGACCTTTCGCGTGTTAGGCGAACGTGATAACCACTACACTACAGAAACTTGGATATTGATTGTTCCGCAACCCACAACCCGCAAGCCATGCAGAAACGAATTGAGAAAAAGAATCCAGCCAATTAGTGCCAACAAAAAAAAATTCCATGTTTCTACCCTGTCTCGAACAGGGGACCTTTCGCGTGTTAGGCGAACGTGATAACCACTACACTACAGAAACTTGGATATTGATTGTTCCGCAACCCACAACCCGCAAGCCATGCAGAAACGAATTGAGAAAAAGAATCCAGCCAATTAGTGGCAACAAAAAAAATTCCATGTTTCTGCCCTGTCTCGAACAGGGGACCTTTCGCGTGTAAGGCGAACGTGATAACCACTACACTACAGAAACTTGGATGTTGATTGTTCCGCAACCCACAACCCGCAAGCCATGCAGAAACGAATTGAGAAAAATAATCCAGCCAATTAGTGCCAACAAAAAAAATTCCATGTTTCTGCCCTGTCTCGAACAGGGGACCTTTCGCGTGTTAGGCGAACGTGATAACCACTACACTACAGAAACTTCCCCTTGATACAAAAACCCACCATTGCAGAAACCAAAGTTTGACAAATTTAAAGGCTTTCTTTGTGTTAAAAGGAAGACATAGTTCCATGTTTCTGCCCTGTCTCGAACAGGGAACCTTTCGCGTGTTAGGCGAACGTGATAACCACTACACTACAGAAACTTGGATTTTGATTGATCCGCAACCCACAACCCGCAAGCCATGCAGAAACGAATTGAGAAAAAGAATCCAGCCAATTAGTGCCAACAAAAAAAATTCCATGTTTCTGCCCTGTCTCGAACAGGGGACCTTTCGCGTGTTAGGCGAACGTGATAACCACTACACTACAGAAACTTGGATATTGATTGTTCCGCAACCCACAACCCGCAAGCCATGCAGAAACGAATTGAGAAAAAGAATCCAGCCAATTAGTGCCAACAAAAAAAATTCCATGTTTCTGCCCTGTCTCGAACAGGGGACCTTTCGCGTGTTAGGCGAACGTGATAACCACTACACTACAGAAACTTGGATATTGATTGTTCCGCAACCCACAACCCGCAAGCCATGCAGAAACGAATTGAGAAAAAGAATCCAGCCAATTAGTGGCAACAAAAAAAATTCCATGTTTCTGCCCTGTCTCGAACAGGGGACCTTTCGCGTGTAAGGCGAACGTGATAACCACTACACTACAGAAACTTGGATGTTGATTGTTCCGCAACCCACAACCCGCAAGCCATGCAGAAACGAATTGAGAAAAATAATCCAGCCAATTAGTGCCAACAAAAAAAATTCCATGTTTCTGCCCTGTCTCGAACAGGGGACCTTTCGCGTGTTAGGCGAACGTGATAACCACTACACTACAGAAACTTGGATATTGATTGTTCCGCAACCCACAACCCGCAAGCCATGCAGAAACGAATTGAGAAAAAGAATCCAGCCAATTAGTGCCAACAAAAAAAATTCCATGTTTCTGCCCTGTCTCGAACAGGGGACCTTTCGCGTGTTAGGCGAACGTGATAACCACTACACTACAGAAACTTGGATATTGATTGTTCCGCAACCCACAACCCGCAAGCCATGCAGAAACGAATTGAGAAAAAGAATCCAGCCAATTAGTGCCAACAAAAAAAATTCCATGTTTCTGCCCTGTCTCGAACAGGGGACCTTTCGCGTGTTAGGCGAACGTGATAACCACTACACTACAGAAACTTGGATATTGATTGTTCTGCAACCCACAACCCGCAAGCCATGCAGAAACGAATTGAGAAAAAGAATCCAGCCAATTAGTGGCAACAAAAAAAATTCCATGTTTCTGCCCTATCTCGAACAGGGGACCTTTCGCGTGTAAGGCGAACGTGATAACCACTACACTACAGAAACTTGGATGTTGATTGTTCCGCAACCCACAACCCGCAAGCCATGCAGAAACGAATTGAGAAAAATAATCCAGCCAATTAGTGCCAACAAAAAAAATGCCATGTTTCTGCCCTGTCTCGAACAGGGGACCTTTCGCGTGTTAGGCGAACGTGATAACCACTACACTACAGAAACTTGGATATTGATTGTTCCGCAACCCACAACCCGCAAGCCATGCAGAAACGAATTGAGAAAAAGAATCCAGCCAATTAGTGCCAACAAAAAAAATTCCATGTTTCTGCCCTGTCTCGAACAGGGGACCTTTCGCGTGTTAGGCGAACGTGATAACCACTACACTACAGAAACTTCCCTTTGATACAAAAACCCACCATTGCAGAAACCAAAGTTTGACAAATTTAAAGGCTTTCTTTGTGTTAAAATGAAGACATAGTTCCATGTTTCTGCCCTGTCTCGAACAGGGGACCTTTCGCGTGTTAGGCGAACGTGATAACCACTACACTACAGAAACTTGGATATTGATTGTTCCGCAACCCACAACCCGCAAGCCATGCAGAAACGAATTGAGAAAAAGAATCCAGCCAATTAGTGCCAACAAAAAAAATTCCATGTTTCTGCCCTGTCTCGAACAGGGGACCTTTCGCGTGTTAGGCGAACGTGATAACCACTACACTACAGAAACTTGGATATTGATTGTTCCGCAACCCACAACCCGCAAGCCATGCAGAAACGAATTGAGAAAAAGAATCCAGCCAATTAGTGGCAACAAAAAAAATTCCATGTTTCTGCCCTGTCTCGAACAGGGGACCTTTCGCGTGTAAGGCGAACGTGATAACCACTACACTACAGAAACTTGGATGTTGATTGTTCCGCAACCCACAACCCGCAAGCCATGCAGAAACGAATTGAGAAAAATAATCCAGCCAATTAGTGGCAACAAAAAAAATTCCATGTTTCTGCCCTGTCTCGAACAGGGGACCTTTCGCGTGTTAGGCGAACGTGATAACCACTACACTACAGAAACTTGGATATTGATTGTTCCGCAACCCACAACCCGCAAGCCATGCAGAAACGAATTTAGAAAAAGAATCCAGCCAATTAGTGCCAACAAAAAAAATTCCATGTTTCTGCCCTGTCTCGAACAGGGGACCTTTCGCGTGTTAGGCGAACGTGATAACCACTACACTACAGAAACTTGGATATTCATTGTTCCGCAACCCACAACCCGCAAGCCATGCAGAAACGAATTGAGAAAAAGAATCCAGCCAATTAGTGCCAACAAAAAAAATTCCATGTTTCTGCCCTGTCTCGAACAGGGGACCTTTCGCGTGTTAGGCGAACGTGATAACCACTACACTACAGAAACTTGGATATTGATTGTTCCGCAACCCACAACCCGCAAGCCATGCAGAAACGAATTGAGAAAAAGAATCCAGCCAATTAGTGGCAACAAAAAAAATTCCATGTTTCTGCCCTATCTCGAACAGGGGACCTTTCGCGTGTAAGGCGAACGTGATAACCACTACACTACAGAAACTTGGATGTTGATTGTTCCGCAACCCACAACCCGCAAGTCATGCAGAAACGAATTGAGAAAAATAATCCAGCCAATTAGTGCCAACAAAAAAAATGCCATGTTTCTGCCCTGTCTCGAACAGGGGACCTTTCGCGTGTTAGGCGAACGTGATAACCACTACACTACAGAAACTTGGATATTGATTGTTCCGCAACCCACAACCCGCAAGCCATGCAGAAACGAATTGAGAAAAAGAATCCAGCCAATTAGTGCCAACAAAAAAAATTCCATGTTTCTGCCCTGTCTCGAACAGGGGACCTTTCGCGTGTAAGGCGAACGTGATAACCACTACACTACAGAAACTTCCCCTTGATACAAAAACCCACCATTGCAGAAACCAAAGTTTGACAAATTTAAAGGCTTTCTTTGTGTTAAAAGGAAGACATAGTTCCATGTTTCTGCCCTGTCTCGAACAGGGGACCTTTCGTGTGTTAGGCGAACGTGATAACCACTACACTACAGAAACTTGGATATTGATTGTTCTGCAACCCACAACCCGCAAGCCATGCAGAAACGAATTGAGAAAAAGAATCCAGCCAATTAGTGGCAACCAAAAAAATACCATGTTTCTGCCCTGTCTCGAACAGGGGACCTTTCGCGTGTAAGGCAAACGTGATAACCACTAAACTACAGAAACTTGGATATTGATTGTTCCGCAACCCACAACCCGCAAGCCATGCAGAAACGAATTGAGAAAAATAATCCAGCCAATTAGTGGCAACAAAAAAAATTCCATGTTTCTGCCCTGTCTCGAACAGGGGACTTTTCGCGTGTTAGGCGAACGTGATAACCACTACACTACAGAAACTTGGATATTGATTGTTCCGCAACCCACAACCCGCAAGCCATGCAGAAACGAATTGAGAAAAATAATCCAGCCAATTAGCGGCAACAAAAAAAATTTCATGTTTCTGCCCTGTCTCGAACAGGGGACCTTTCGCGTGTTAGGCAAACGTGATAACCACTACACTACAGAAACTTGGATATTGATTGTTCTGCAACCCGCAAGCCATGCAGAAACGAAATGAGAAAAATAATCCAGCCAATTAGCGGCAACAAAAAAAATTTCATGTTTCTGCACAGTTTCAAACAGGGGACCTTTCGCGTGTAAGGCGAACGTGATAACCACTACACTACAGAAACTTGGATATTGATTGTTCTGCAACCCGCAAGCCATGCAGAAACGAAATGAGAAAAATAATCCAGCAAATTAGCGGCAACAAAAAAAATTCCATGTTTCTGCCTTGTCTCGAACAGGGGACCTTTCGCGTGTAAGGCGAACGTGATAACCACTACACTACAGAAACTTCCCCTTGATACAAAAACCCACCATTGCAGAAACCAAAGTTTGACAAATTTAAAGGCTTTCTTTGTGTTAAAAGGAAGACATAGTTCCATGTTTCTGCCCTGTCTCGAACAGGGGACCTTTCGCGTGTTAGGCGAACGTGATAACCACTACACTACAGAAACTTGGATATTGATTGTTCTGCAACCCACAACCCGCAAGCCATGCAGAAACGAATTGAGAAAGAATCCAGCCAATTAGTGGCAACCAAAAAAATACCATGTTTCTGCCCTGTCTCGAACAGGGGACCTTTCGCGTGTAAGGTGAACGTGATAACCACTAAACTACAGAAACTTGGATATTGATTGTTCCGCAACCCGCAACCCGCAAGCCATGCAGAAACGAATTGAGAAAAATAATCCAGCCAATTAGTGGCAACAAAAAAAATTCCATGTTTCTGCCCTGTCTCGAACAGGGGACTTTTCGCGTGTTAGGCGAACGTGATAACCACTACACTACAGAAACTTGGATATTGATTGTTCCGCAACCCACAACCCGCAAGCCATGCAGAAACGAATTGAGAAAAATAATCCAGCCAATTAGCGGCAACAAAAAAAATTTCATGTTTCTGCCCTGTCTCGAACAGGGGACCTTTCGCGTGTTAGGCAAACGTGATAACCACTACACTACAGAAACTTGGATATTGATTGTTCTGCAACCCGCAAGCCATGCAGAAACGAAATGAGAAAAATAATCCAGCCAATTAGCGGCAACAAAAAAAATTCCATGTTTCTGCCCTGTCTCGAACAGGGGACTTTTCGCGTGTTAGGCGAACGTGATAACCACTACACTACAGAAACTTGGATATTGATTGTTCCGCAACCCACAACCCGCAAGCCATGCAGAAACGAATTGAGAAAAAGAATCCAGCCAATTAGTGGCAACAAAAAAAATTCCATGTTTCTGCCTTGTCTCGAACAGGGGACCTTTCGCGTGTAAGGCGAACGTGATAACCACTACACTACAGAAACTTCCCCTTGATACAAAAACCCACCATTGCAGAAACCAAAGTTTGACAAATTTAAAGGCTTTCTTTGTGTTAAAAGGAAGACATAGTTCCATGTTTCTGCCCTGTCTCGAACAGGGGACCTTTCGCGTGTTAGGCGAACGTGATAACCACTACACTACAGAAACTTGGATATTGATTGTTCTGCAACCCACAACCCGCAAGCCATGCAGAAACGAATTGAGAAAGAATCCAGCCAATTAGTGGCAACCAAAAAAATACCATGTTTCTGCCCTGTCTCGAACAGGGGACCTTTCGCGTGTAAGGTGAACGTGATAACCACTAAACTACAGAAACTTGGATATTGATTGTTCCGCAACCCGCAACCCGCAAGCCATGCAGAAACGAATTGAGAAAAATAATCCAGCCAATTAGTGGCAACAAAAAAAATTCCATGTTTCTGCCCTGTCTCGAACAGGGGACTTTTCGCGTGTTAGGCGAACGTGATAACCACTACACTACAGAAACTTGGATATTGATTGTTCCGCAACCCACAACCCGCAAGCCATGCAGAAACGAATTGAGAAAAATAATCCAGCCAATTAGCGGCAACAAAAAAAATTTCATGTTTCTGCCCTGTCTCGAACAGGGGACCTTTCGCGTGTTAGGCAAACGTGATAACCACTACACTACAGAAACTTGGATATTGATTGTTCTGCAACCCGCAAGCCATGCAGAAACGAAATGAGAAAAATAATCCAGCCAATTAGCGGCAACAAAAAAAATTCCATGTTTCTGCCCTGTCTCGAACAGGGGACTTTTCGCGTGTTAGGCGAACGTGATAACCACTACACTACAGAAACTTGGATATTGATTGTTCCGCAACCCACAACCCGCAAGCCATGCAGAAACGAATTGAGAAAAAGAATCCAGCCAATTAGTGGCAACAAAAAAAATTCCATGTTTCTGCCTTGTCTCGAACAGGGGACCTTTCGCGTGTAAGGCGAACGTGATAACCACTACACTACAGAAACTTCCCCTTGATACAAAAACCCACCATTGCAGCAACCAAAGTTTGACAAATTTAAAGGCTTTCTTTGTGTTAAAAGGAAGACATAGTTCCATGTTTCTGCCCTGTCTCGAACAGGGGACCTTTCGCGTGTTAGGCGAACGTGGTAACCACTACACTACAGAAACTTGGATATTGATTGTTCTGCAACCCACAACCCGCAAGCCATGCAGAAACGAATTGAGAAAAATAATCCAGCCAATTAGCGGCAACAAAAAAAATTCCATGTTTCTGCCCTGTCTCGAACAGGGGACCTTTCACGTTTTAGGCGAACGTGATAACCACTACACTACAGAAACTTGGATATTGATTGTTCCGCAACCCACAACCCGCAAGCCATGCAGAAACGAATTGAGAAAAATAATCCAGCCAATTAGTGGCAACAAAAAAAATTCCATGTTTCTGCGCTGTCTCGAACAGAGGACCGTTCGCGTTTTAGGCGAACGTGATAACCACTACACTACAGAAACTTGGATATTGATTGTTCCTCAACCCACAACCTGCAAGCCATGCAGAAACGAATTGAGAAAAATAATCCAGCCAATTAGCGGCAACAAATTTTTTTTTAATGTTTCTGCCCTGTCTCGAACAGGGGACCTTTCGCGTGTTAGGCGAACGTGATAACCACTACACTACAGAAACTTCCCCTTGATACAAAAACCCACCATTGCAGAAACCAAAGTTTGACAAATTTAAAGGCTTTCTTTGTGTTAAAAGGAACACATAGTTCCTTGTTTCTGCCCAGTTTCGAACAGGGGACCTTTCGCATGTAAGGCGAACGTGATAACCACTACACTACAGAACCTTGGATATTGATTGTTCTGCAACCCGCAAGCCATGCAGAAACGAATTGAGAAAAATAATCCAGCCAATTAGCGGCAACAAAAAAAATTCCATGTTTCTGCCCTGTCTCGAACAGGGGACCTTTCGCGTGTTAGGCGAACGTGATAACCACTACACTACAGAAACTTGGATATTGATTGTTCCGCAACCCACAACCCGCAAGCCATGCAGAAACGAATTGAGAAAAAGAATCCAGCCAATTAGTGGCAACAAAAAAAATTCCATGTTTCTGCCTTGTCTCGAACAGGGGACCTTTCGCGTGTAAGGCGAACGTGATAACCACTACACTACAGAAACTTCCCCTTGATACAAAAACCCACCATTGCAGCAACCAAAGTTTGACAAATTTAAAGGCTTTCTTTGTGTTAAAAGGAAGACATAGTTCCATGTTTCTGCCCTGTCTCGAACAGGGGACCTTTCGCATGTTAGGCGAACGTGATAACCACTACACTACAGAAACTTGGATATTGATTTTTCTGCAACCCACAACCAGCAAGCCATGCAGAAACGAATTGAGAAAAATAATCCAGCCAATTAGCGGCAACAAAAAAAATTCCATGTTTCTGCCCTGTCTCGAACAGGGGACCTTTCGCGTGTTAGGCGAACGTGATAACCACTACACTACAGAAACTTGGATATTGATTGTTCCGCAACCCACAACCTGCAAGCCATGCAGAAACGAATTGAGAAAAAGAATCCAGCCAATTAGTGGCAACCAAAAAAATACCATGTTTCTGCCCTGTCTCGAACAGGGGACCTTTCGCGTGTAAGGCGAACGTGATAACCACTACACTACAGAAACTTGGATATTGATTGTTCCGCAACCCACAACCCGCAAGCCATGCAGAAACGAATTGAGAAAAATAATCCAGCCAATTAGTGGCAACAAAAAAAATTCCATGTTTCTGCCCTGTCTCGAACAGGGGACCTTTCGCGTGTTAGGCGAACGTGATAACCACTACACTACAGAAACTTGGATATTGATTGTTCCGCAACCCACAACCTGCAAGCCATGCAGAAACAAATTGAGAAAAAGAATCCAGCCAATTAGTGGCAACCAAAAAAATACCATGTTTCTGCCCTGTCTCGAACAGGGGACCTTTCGCGTGTAAGGCGAACGTGATAACCACTACACTACAGAAACTTGGATATTGATTGTTCCGCAACCCACAACCCGCAAGCCATGCAGAAACGAATTGAGAAAAATAATCCAGCCAATTAGCGGCAACAAAAAAAATTCCATGTTTCTGCCCTGTCTCGAACAGGGGACCTTTCGCGTGTTAGGCGAACGTGATAACCACTACACTACAGAAACTTGGATATTGATTGTTCCGCAACCCACAACCCGCAAGCCATGCAGAAACGAATTGAGAAAAAGAATCCAGCCAATTAGTGGCAACAAAAAAAATTCCATGTTTCTGCCTTGTCTCGAACAGGGGACCTTTCGCGTGTAAGGCGAACGTGATAACCACTACACTACAGAAACTTCCCCTTGATACAAAAACCCACCATTGCAGCAACCAAAGTTTGACAAATTTAAAGGCTTTCTTTGTGTTAAAAGGAAGACATAGTTCCATGTTTCTGCCCTGTCTCGAACAGGGGACCTTTCGCATGTTAGGCGAACGTGATAACCACTACACTACAGAAACTTGGATATTGATTTTTCTGCAACCCACAACCAGCAAGCCATGCAGAAACGAATTGAGAAAAATAATCCAGCCAATTAGCGGCAACAAAAAAAATTCCATGTTTCTGCCCTGTCTCGAACAGGGGACCTTTCGCGTGTTAGGCGAACGTGATAACCACTACACTACAGAAACTTGGATATTGATTGTTCCGCAACCCACAACCTGCAAGCCATGCAGAAACGAATTGAGAAAAAGAATCCAGCCAATTAGTGGCAACCAAAAAAATACCATGTTTCTGCCCTGTCTCGAACAGGGGACCTTTCGCGTGTAAGGCGAACGTGATAACCACTACACTACAGAAACTTGGATATTGATTGTTCCGCAACCCACAACCCGCAAGCCATGCAGAAACGAATTGAGAAAAATAATCCAGCCAATTAGTGGCAACAAAAAAAATTCCATGTTTCTGCCCTGTCTCGAACAGGGGACCTTTCGCGTGTTAGGCGAACGTGATAACCACTACACTACAGAAACTTGGATATTGATTGTTCCGCAACCCACAACCTGCAAGCCATGCAGAAACAAATTGAGAAAAAGAATCCAGCCAATTAGTGGCAACCAAAAAAATACCATGTTTCTGCCCTGTCTCGAACAGGGGACCTTTCGCGTGTAAGGCGAACGTGATAACCACTACACTACAGAAACTTGGATATTGATTGTTCCGCAACCCACAACCCGCAAGCCATGCAGAAACGAATTGAGAAAAATAATCCAGCCAATTAGTGGCAACAAAAAAAATTCCATGTTTCTGCCCTGTCTCGAACAGGGGACCTTTCGCGTGTTAGGCGAACGTGATAACCACTACACTACAGAAACTTCCCCTTGATACAAAAACCCACCATTGCAGAAACCAAAGTTTGACAAATTTAAAGGCTTTCTTTGTGTTAAAAGGAACACATAGTTCCTTGTTTCTGCCCAGTTTCGAACAGGGGACCTTTCGCGTGTAAGGCGAACGTGATAACCACTACACTACAGAACCTTGGATATTGATTGTTCTGCAACCCGCAAGCCATGCAGAAACGAATTGAGAAAAATAATCCAGCCAATTAGCGGCAACAAAAAAAATTCCATGTTTCTGCCCTGTCTCGAACAGGGGACCTTTCGCGTGTTAGGCGAACGTGATAACCACTACACTACAGAAACTTGGATATTGATTGTTCCGCAACCCACAACCCGCAAGCCATGCAGAAACGAATTGAGAAAAATAATCCAGCCAATTAGTGGCAACAAAAATAATTCCATGTTTCTGCCCTGTCTCGAACAGGGGACCTATCGCGTGTTAGGCGAACGTGATAACCACTACACTACAGAAACTTGGATGTTGATTGTTCCGCAACCCACAACCCGCAAGCCATGCAGAAACGAATTGAGAAAAATAATCCAGCCAATTAGTGGCAACAAAAAAAATTCCATGTTTCTGCCCTGTCTCGAACAGGGGACCTTTCGCGTGTTAGGTTAACGTGATAACCACTACACTACAGAAACTTCCCCTTGATACAAAAACCCACCATTGCAGAAACCAAAGTTTGACAAATTTAAAGGCTTTCTTTGTGTTAAAAGGAACACATAGTTCCTTGTTTCTGCCCAGTTTCGAACAGGGGACCTTTCGCGTGTAAGGCGAACGTGATAACCACTACACTACAGAACCTTGGATATTGATTGTTCTGCAACCCGCAAGCCATGCAGAAACGAATTGAGAAAAATAATCCAGCCAATTAGCGGCAACAAAAAAAATTCCATGTTTCTGCCCTGTCTCGAACAGGGGACCTTTCGCGTGTTAGGCGAACGTGATAACCACTACACTACAGAAACTTGGATATTGATTGTTCCGCAACCCACAACCCGCAAGCCATGCAGAAACGAATTGAGAAAAATAATCCAGCCAATTAGTGGCAACAAAAATAATTCCATGTTTCTGCCCTGTCTCGAACAGGGGACCTATCGCGTGTTAGGCGAACGTGATAACCACTACACTACAGAAACTTGGATATTGATTGTTCCGCAACCCACAACCCGCAAGCCATGCAGAAACGAATTGAGAAAAATAATCCAGCCAATTAGTGGCAACAAAAAAAATTCCATGTTTCTGCCCTGTCTCGAACAGGGGACCTTTCGCGTGTTAGGCTAACGTGATAACCACTACACTACAGAAACTTCCCCTTGATACAAAAACCCACCATTGCAGAAACCAAAGTTTGACAAATTTAAAGGCTTTCTTTGTGTTAAAAGGAACACATAGTTCCTTGTTTCTGCCCAGTTTCGAACAGGGGACCTTTCGCGTGTAAGGCGAACGTGATAACCACTACACTACAGAACCTTGGATATTGATTGTTCTGCAACCCGCAAGCCATGCAGAAACGAATTGAGAAAAATAATCCAGCCAATTAGCGGCAACAAAAAAAATTCCATGTTTCTGCCCTGTCTCGAACAGGGGACCTTTCGCGTGTTAGGCGAACGTGATAACCACTACACTACAGAAACTTGGATATTGATTGTTCCGCAACCCATAACCCGCAAGCCATGCAGAAACGAATTGAGAAAAATAATCCAGCCAATTAGTGGCAACAAAAAAAATTCCATGTTTCTGCCCTGTCTCGAACAGGGGACCTTTCGCGTGTTAGGCGAACGTGATAACCACTACACTACAGAAACTTGGATATTGATTGTTCCGCAACCCACAACCCGCAAGCCATGCAGAAACGAATTGAGAAAAATAATCCAGCCAATTAGTGGCAACAAAAAAAATACCTTGTTTCTGCCCTGTCTCGAACAGGGGACCTTTCGCATGTTAGGCGAACGTGATAACCACTACACTACAGAAACTTGGATATTGATTGTTCCGCAAATCCACAACCCGCAAGCCATGCAGAAACGAATTGAGAAAAAGAATCCAGCCAATTAGTGGCAACAAAAAAAATTCCATGTTTCTGCCCTGTCTCGAACAGGGGACCTTTCGCGTGTTAGGCGAACGTGATAACCACTACACTACAGAAACTTGGATATTGATTGTTCCGCAACCCACAACCCGCAAGCCATGCAGAAACGAATTGAGAAAAATAATCCAGCCAATTAGTGGCAACAAAAAAAATTCCATGTTTCTGCCCTGTCTCGAACAGGGGACCTTTCGCGTGTAAGGCGAACGTGATAACCACTACACTACAGAAACTTGGATATTGATTGTTCCGCAACCCACAACCCGCAAGCCATGCAGAAACGAATTGAGAAAAAGAATCCAGCCAATTAGTGGCAACCAAAAAAATACCATGTTTCTGCCCTGTCTCGAACAGGGGACCTTTCGCGTGTTAGGCGAACGTGATAACCACTACACTACAGAAACTTCCCCTTGATACAAAAACCCACCATTGCAGAAACCAAAGTTTGACAAATTTAAAGGCTTTCTTTGTGTTAAAAGGAACACATGGTTCCTTGTTTCTGCCCAGTTTCGAACAGGGGACCTTTCGCGTGTAAGGCGAACGTGATAACCACTACACTACAGAAACTTGGATATTGATTGTTCTGCAACCCGCAAGCCATGCAGAAACGAATTGAGAAAAATAATCCAGCCAATTAGCGGCAACAAAAAAAATTCCATGTTTCTGCCCTGTCTCGAACAGGTGACCTTTCGCGTGTTAGGCGAACGTGATAACCACTACACTACAGAAACTTCCCCTTGATACAAAAACCCACCATTGCAGAAACCAAAGTTTGACAAATTTAAAGGCTTTCTTTGTGTTAAAAGGAACACATAGTTCCTTGTTTCTGCCCAGTTTACCTTTCGCGTGTAAGGCGAACGTGATAACCACTACACTACAGAAACTTGGATATTGATTGTTCCGCAACCCGCAACCCGCAACCCACAACCCGCAAGCCATGCAGAAACGAATTGAGAAAAATAATCCAGCCAATTAGTGGCAACAAAAAAAATTCCATGTTTCTGCCCTGTCTCGAACAGGGGACCTTTCGCGTGTTAGGCGAACGTGATAACCACTACACTACAGAAACTTGGATATTGATTGTTCCGCAACCCACAACCCGCAAGCCATGCAGAAACGAATTGAGAAAAAGAATCCAGCCAATTAGTGGCAACCAAAAAAATACCATGTTTCTGCCCTGTCTCGAACAGGGGACCTTTCGCGTGTAAGGCGAACGTGATAACCACTACACTACAGAAACTTGGATATTGATTGTTCCGCAACCCACAACCCGCAAGCCATGCAGAAACGAATTGAGAAAAATAATCCAGCCAATTAGTGGCAACAAAAAAAATTCCATGTTTCTGCCCTGTCTCGAACAGGGGACCTTTCGCGTGTTAGGCGTACGTGATAACCACTTCACTACAGAAACTTGGATATTGATTGTTCCGCAACCCACAACCCGCAAGCCATGCAGAAACGAATTGAGAAAAATAATCCAGCCAATTAGTGGCAACAAAAAAAATTCCATGTTTCTGCCCTGTCTCGAACAGGGGACCTTTCGCGTGTTAGGCGTACGTGATAACCACTACACTACAGAAACTTGGATATTGATAGTTCCGCAACTCACAACCCGCAAGCCATGCAGAAACGAATTGAGAAAAATAATCCAGCCAATTAGCGGCAACAAAAAAAATTCCATGTTTCTGCCCAGTTTCGAACAGGGGACCTTTCGCGTGTAAGGCGAACGTGATAACCACTACACTACAGAAACTTGGATATTGATTGTTCTGCAACCCGCAACCCGCAAGCCATGCAGAAACGAATTGAGAAAAATAATCCAGCCAATTAGTGGCAACAAAAAAAATACCTTGTTTCTGCCCTGTCTCGAACAGGGGACCTTTCGCGTGTTAGGCGAACGTGATAACCACTACACTACAGAAACTTGGATATTGATTGTTCCGCAAATCCACAACCCGCAAGCCATGCAGAAACGAATTGAGAAAAAGAATCCAGCCAATTAGTGGCAACAAAAAAAATTCCATGTTTCTGCCCTGTCTCGAACAGGGGACCTTTCGCGTGTTAGGCGAACGTGATAACCACTACACTACAGAAACTTGGATATTGATTGTTCAGCAACCCACAACCCGCAAGCCATGCAGAAACGAATTGAGAAAAATAATCCAGCCAATTAGTGGCAACAAAAAAAATTCCATGTTTCTGCCCTGTCTCGAACAGGGGACCTTTCGCGTGTTAGGCTAACGTGATAACCACTACACTACAGAAACTTCCCCTTGATACAAAAACCCACCATTGCAGAAACCAAAGTTTGACAAATTTAAAGGCTTTCTTTGTGTTAAAAGGAACACATAGTTCCTTGTTTCTGCCCAGTTTCGAACAGGGGACCTTTCGCGTGTAAGGCGAACGTGATAACCACTACACTACAGAACCTTGGATATTGATTGTTCTGCAACCCGCAAGCCATGCAGAAACGAATTGAGAAAAATAATCCAGCCAATTAGCGGCAACAAAAAATAATACCATGTTTCTGCCCTGTCTCGAACAGGGGACCTTTCGCGTGTTAGGCGAACGTGATAACCACTACACTACAGAAACTTGGATATTGATTGTTCCGCAACCCACAACCCGCAAGCCATGCAGAAACGAATTGAGAAAAATAATCCAGCCAATTAGTGGCAACAAAAAAAATTCCATGTTTCTGCCCTGTCTCGAACAGGGGACCTTTCGCGTGTTAGGCGAACGTGATAACCACTACACTACAGAAACTTGGATATTGATTGTTCCGCAACCCACAACCCGCAAGCCATGCAGAAACGAATTGAGAAAAATAATCCAGCCAATTAGTGGCAACAAAAAAAATACCTTGTTTCTGCCCTGTCTCGAACAGGGGACCTTTCGCATGTTAGGCGAACGTGATAACCACTACACTACAGAAACTTGGATATTGATTGTTCCGCAAATCCACAACCCGCAAGCCATGCAGAAACGAATTGAGAAAAAGAATCCAGCCAATTAGTGGCAACAAAAAAAATTCCATGTTTCTGCCCTGTCTCGAACAGGGGACCTTTCGCGTGTTAGGCGAACGTGGTAACCACTACACTACAGAAACTTGGATATTGATTGTTCCGCAACCCACAACCCGCAAGCCATGCAGAAACGAATTGAGAAAAAGAATCCAGCCAATTAGTGGCAACAAAAAAAATTACATGTTTCTGCCTTGTCTCGAACAGGGGACCTTTCGCGTGTAAGGCGAACGTGATAACCACTACACTACAGAAACTTCCCCTTGATACAAAAACCCACCATTGCAGAAACCAAAGTTTGACAAATTTAAAGGCTTTCTTTGTGTTAAAAGGAAGACATAGTTCCATGTTTCTGCCCTGTCTCGAACAGGGGACCTTTCGCGTGTTAGGCGAACGTGATAACAACTACACTACAGAAACTTGGATATTGATTGTTCTGCAACCCACAACCCGCAAGCCATGCAGAAACGAATTGAGAAAAAGAATCCAGCCAATTAGTGGCAACCAAAAAAATACCATGTTTCTGCCCTGTCTCGAACAGGGGACCTTTCGCGTGTTAGGCGAACGTGATAACCACTACACTACAGAAACTTCCCCTTGATACAAAAACCCACCATTGCAGAAACCAAAGTTTGACAAATTTAAAGGCTTTCTTTGTGTTAAAAGGAACACATAGTTCCTTGTTTCTGCCCAGTTTCGAACAGGGGACCTTTCGCGTGTAAGGCGAACGTGATAACCACTACACTACAGAAACTTGGATATTGATTGTTCTGCAACCCGCAAGCCATGCAGAAACGAATTGAGAAAAATAATCCAGCCAATTAGCGGCAACAAAAAAAATTCCATGTTTCTGCCCTGTCTCGAACAGGTGACCTTTCGCGTGTTAGGCGAACGTGATAACCACTACACTACAGAAACTTCCCCTTGATACAAAAACCCACCATTGCAGAAACCAAAGTTTGACAAATTTAAAGGCTTTCTTTGTGTTAAAAGGAACACATAGTTCCTTGTTTCTGCCCAGTTTACCTTTCGCGTGTAAGGCGAACGTGATAACCACTACACTACAGAAACTTGGATATTGATTGTTCCGCAACCCGCAACCCGCAACCCACAACCCGCAAGCCATGCAGAAACGAATTGAGAAAAATAATCCAGCCAATTAGTGGCAACAAAAAAAATTCCATGTTTCTGCCCTGTCTCGAACAGGGGACCTTTCGCGTGTAAGGCGAATGTGATAACCACTACACTACAGAAACTTGGATATTGATTGTTCCGCAACCCACAACCCGCAAGCCATGCAGAAACGAATTGAGAAAAAGAATCCAGCCAATTAGTGGCAACAAAAAAAATTCCATGTTTCTGCCTTGTCTCGAACAGGGGACCTTTCGCGTGTAAGGCGAACGTGATAACCACTACACTACAGAAACTTCCCCTTGATACAAAAACCCACCATTGCAGAAACCAAAGTTTGACAAATTTAAAGGCTTTCTTTGTGTTAAAAGGAAGACATAGTTCCTTGTTTCTGGCCAGTTTCGAACAGGGGACCTTTCGCGTGTGAGGCGAACGTGATAACCACTACACTACAGAAACTTGGATATTGATTGTTCTGCAACCCACAACCCGCAAGCCATGCAGAAACGAATTGAGAAAAATAATCCAGCCAATTAGTGGCAACAAAAAAAATTCCATGTTTCTGCCCTGTCTCGAACAGGGGACCTTTCGCGTGTAAGGCGAACGTGATAACCACCACACTACAGAAACTTCCCCTTGATACAAAAACCCACCATTGCAGAAACCAAAGTTTGACAAATTTAAAGGCTTTCTTTGTGTTAAAAGGAACACATAGTTCCTTGTTTCTGCCCAGTTTCGAACAGGGGACCTTTCGCGTGTAAGGCGAACGTGATAACCACTACACTACAGAAACTTGGATATTGATTGTTCTGCAACCCGCAAGCCATGCAGAAACGAATTGAGAAAAATAATCCAGCCAATTAGCGGCAACAAAAAAAATTCCATGTTTCTGCCCTGTCTCGAACAGGTGACCTTTCGCGTGTTAGGCGAACGTGATAACCACTACACTACAGAAACTTCCCCTTGATACAAAAACCCACCATTGCAGAAACCAAAGTTTGACAAATTTAAAGGCTTTCTTTGTGTTAAAAGGAACACATAGTTCCTTGTTTCTGCCCAGTTTCGAACAGGTGACCTTTCGCGTGTAAGGCGAACGTGATAACCACTACACTACAGAAACTTGGATATTGATTGTTCCGCAACCCACAACCCGCAAGCCATGCAGAAACGAATTGAGAAAAATAATCCAGCCAATTAGTGGCAACAAAAAAAATTCCATGTTTCTGCCCTGTCTCGAACAGGGGACCTTTCGCGTGTTAGGCGAACGTGATAACCACTACACTACAGAAACTTGGATATTGATTGATCCGCAACCCACAACCCGCAAGCCATGCAGAAACGAATTGAGAAAAAGAATCCAGCCAATTAGTGGCAACCAAAAAAATACCATGTTTCTGCCCTGTCTCGAACAGGGGACCTTTCGCGTGTAAGGCGAACGTGATAACCACTACACTACAGAAACTTGGATATTGATTGTTCCGCAACCCACAACCCGCAAGCCATGCAGAAACGAATTGAGAAAAATAATCCAGCCAATTAGTGGCAACAAAAAAAATTCCATGTTTCTGCCCTGTCTCGAACAGGGGACCTTTCGCGTGTTAGGCGTACGTGATAACCACTACACTACAGAAACTTGGATATTGATTGTTCCGCAACTCACAACCCGCAAGCCATGCAGAAACGAATTGAGAAAAATAATCCAGCCAATTAGCGGCAACAAAAAAAATTCCATGTTTCTGCCCAGTTTCGAACAGGGGACCTTTCGCGTGTAAGGCGAATGTGATAACCACTACACTACAGAAACTTGGATATTGATTGTTCTGCAACCCGCAACCCGCAAGCCATGCAGAAACGAATTGAGAAAAATAATCCAGCCAATTAGTGGCAACAAAAAAAATTCCATGTTTCTGCCCTGTCTCGAACAGGGGACCTTTCGCGTGTAAGGCGAACGTGATAACCACTACACTACAGAAACTTGGATATTGATTGTTCCGCAACCCACAACCCGCAAGCCATGCAGAAACGAATTGAGAAAAATAATCCAGCCAATTAGTGGCAACAAAAAAATTACCTTGTTTCTGCCCTGTCTCGAACAGGGGACCTTTCGCGTGTTAGGCGAACGTGATAACCACTACACTACAGAAACTTCCCCTTGATACAAAAACCCACCATTGCAGAAACCAAAGTTTGACAAATTTAAAGGCTTTCTTTGTGTTAAAAGGAACACATAGTTCCTTGTTTCTGCCCAGTTGCGAACAGGTGACCTTTCGCGTGTTAGGCGAACGTGATAACCACTACACTACAGAAACTTCCCCTTGATACAAAAACCCACCATTGCAGAAACCAAAGTTTGACAAATTTAAAGGCTTTCTTTGTGTTAAAAGGAACACATAGTTCCTTGTTTCTGCCCAGTTTCGAACAGGTGACCTTTCGCGTGTAAGGCGAACGTGATAACCACTACACTACAGAAACTTGGATATTGATTGTTCCGCAACCCACAACCCGCAAGCCATGCAGAAACGAATTGAGAAAAATAATCCAGCCAATTAGTGGCAACAAAAAAAATTCCATGTTTCTGCCCTGTCTCGAACAGGGGACCTTTCGCGTGTTAGGCGAACGTGATAACCACCACACTACAGAAACTTGGATATTGATTGTTCCGCAACCCACAACCCGCAAGCCATGCAGAAACGAATTGAGAAAAAGAATCCAGCCAATTAGTGGCAACCAAAAAAATACCATGTTTCTGCGCTGTCTCGAACAGGGGACCTTTCGCGTGTAAGGCGAACGTGATAACCACTACACTACAGAAACTTGGATATTGATTGTTCCGCAACCCACAACCCGCAAGCCATGCAGAAACGAATTGAGAAAAATAATCCAGCCAATTAGTGGCAACAAAAAAAATTCCATGTTTCTGCCCTGTCTCGAACAGGGGACCTTTCGCGTGTTAGGCGTACGTGATAACCACTACACTACAGAAACTTGGATATTGATTGTTCCGCAACTCACAACCCGCAAGCCATGCAGAAACGAATTGAGAAAAATAATCCAGCCAATTAGCGGCAACAAAAAAAATTCCATGTTTCTGCCCAGTTTCGAACAGGGGACCTTTCGCGTGTAAGGCGAATGTGATAACCACTACACTACAGAAACTTGGATATTGATTGTTCTGCAACCCGCAACCCGCAAGCCATGCAGAAACGAATTGAGAAAAATAATCCAGCCAATTAGTGGCAACAAAAAAAATTCCATGTTTCTGCCCTGTCTCGAACAGGGGACCTTTCGCGTGTAAGGCGAACGTGATAACCACTACACTACAGAAACTTGGATATTGATTGTTCCGCAACCCACAACCCGCAAGCCATGCAGAAACGAATTGAGAAAAATAATCCAGCCAATTAGTGGCAACAAAAAAAATACCTTGTTTCTGCCCTGTCTCGAACAGGGGACCTTTCGCGTGTTAGGCGAACGTGATAACCACTACACTACAGAAACTTCCCCTTGATACAAAAACCCACCATTGCAGAAACCAAAGTTTGACAAATTTAAAGGCTTTCTTTGTGTTAAAAGGAACACATAGTTCCTTGTTTCTGCCCAGTTTCGAACAGGTGACCTTTCGCGTGTTAGGCGAACGTGATAACCACTACACTACAGAAACTTCCCCTTGATACAAAAACCCACCATTGCAGAAACCAAAGTTTGACAAATTTAAAGGCTTTCTTTGTGTTAAAAGGAACACATAGTTCCTTGTTTCTGCCCAGTTTCGAACAGGTGACCTTTCGCGTGTAAGGCGAACGTGATAACCACTACACTACAGAAACTTGGATATTGATTGTTCCGCAAATCCACAACCCGCAAGCCATGCAGAAACGAATTGAGAAAAAGAATCCAGCCAATTAGTGGCAACAAAAAAAATACCTTGTTTCTGCCCTGTCTCGAACAGGGGACCTTTCGCGTGTTAGGCGAACGTGATAACCACTACACTACAGAAACTTGGATATTGATTGTTCCGCAAATCCACAACCCGCAAGCCATGCAGAAACGAATTGAGAAAAAGAATCCAGCCAATTAGTGGCAACAAAAAAAATTCCATGTTTCTGCCCTGTCTCGAACAGGGGACCTTTCGCGTGTTAGGCGAACGTGATAACCACTACACTACAGAAACTTGGATATTGATTGTTCAGCAACCCACAACCCGCAAGCCATGCAGAAACGAATTGAGAAAAATAATCCAGCCAATTAGTGGCAACAAAAAAAATTCCATGTTTCTGCCCTGTCTCGAACAGGGGACCTTTCGCGTGTAAGGCGAACGTGATAACCACTACACTACAGAAACTTGGATATTGATTGTTCCGCAACCCACAACCCGCAAGCCATGCAGAAACGAATTGAGAAAAAGAATCCAGCCAATTAGTGGCAACAAAAAAAATTCCATGTTTCTGCCTTGTCTCGAACAGGGGACCTTTCGCGTGTAAGGCGAACGTGATAACCACTACACTACAGAAACTTCCCCTTGATACAAAAACCCACCATTGCAGAAACCAAAGTTTGACAAATTTAAAGGCTTTCTTTGTGTTAAAAGGAACACATAGTTCCTTGTTTCTGCCCAGTTTCGAACAGGTGACCTTTCGCGTGTAAGGCGAACGTGATAACCACTACACTACAGAAACTTGGATATTGATTGTTCCGCAACCCACAACCCGCAAGCCATGCAGAAACGAATTGAGAAAAAGAATCCAGCCAATTAGTGGCAACCAAAAAAATACCATGTTTCTGCCCTGTCTCGAACAGGGGACCTTTCGCGTGTAAGGCGAACGTGATAACCACTACACTACAGAAACTTGGATATTGATTGTTCCGCAACCCACAACCCGCAAGCCATGCAGAAACGAATTGAGAAAAATAATCCAGCCAATTAGTGGCAACAAAAAAAATTCCATGTTTCTGCCCTGTCTCGAACAGGGGACCTTTCGCGTGTTAGGCGTACGTGATAACCACTACACTACAGAAACTTGGATATTGATTGTTCCGCAACTCACAACCCGCAAGCCATGCAGAAACGAATTGAGAAAAATAATCCAGCCAATTAGCGGCAACAAAAAAAATTCCATGTTTCTGCCCAGTTTCGAACAGGGGACCTTTCGCGTGTAAGGCGAATGTGATAACCACTACACTACAGAAACTTGGATATTGATTGTTCTGCAACCCGCAACCCGCAAGCCATGCAGAAACGAATTGAGAAAAATAATCCAGCCAATTAGTGGCAACAAAAAAAATTCCATGTTTCTGCCCTGTCTCGAACAGGGGACCTTTCGCGTGTAAGGCGAACGTGATAACCACTACACTACAGAAACTTGGATATTGATTGTTCCGCAACCCACAACCCGCAAGCCATGCAGAAACGAATTGAGAAAAAGAATCCAGCCAATTAGTGGCAACAAAAAAAATTCCATGTTTCTGCCTTGTCTCGAACAGGGGACCTTTCGCGTGTAAGGCGAACGTGATAACCACTACACTACAGAAACTTCCCCTTGATACAAAAACCCACCATTGCAGAAACCAAAGTTTGACAAATTTAAAGGCTTTCTTTGTGTTAAAAGGAAGACATAGTTCCTTGTTTCTGCCCAGTTTCGAACAGGGGACCTTTCGCGTGTAAGGCGAACGTGACAACCACTACACTACAGAAACTTGGATATTGATTGATCTGCAACCCGCAAGCCATGCAAAAACGAATTGAGAAAAATAATCCAGCCAATTAGCGGCAACAAAAAAAATTCCATGTTTCTGCCCTGTCTCGAACAGTGGACCTTTCGCGTGTAAGGCGAACGTGATAACCACTACACTACAGAAACTTGGATATTGATTGTTCCGCAACCCACAACCCGCAAGCCATGCAGAAACGAATTGAGAAAAATAATCCAGCCAATTAGTGGCAACAAAAAAAATTCCATTTTTCTGCCCTGTCTCGAACAGGGGACCTTTCGCGTGTTAGGCGAACGTGATAACCACTACACTACAGAAACTTGGATATTGATTGTTCCGCAACCCACAACCCGCAAGCCATGCAGAAACGAATTGAGAAAAATAATCCAGCCAATTAGCGGCAACAAAAAAAATTTCATGTTTCTGCCCTGTCTCGAACAGGGGACCTTTCGCGTGTAAGGCAAACGTGATAACCACTACACTACAGAAACTTCCCCTTGATACAAAAACCCACCATTGCAGAAACCAAAGTTTGACAAATTTAAAGGCTTTCTTTGTGTTAAAAGGAAGACATAGCTCCATGTTTCTGCCCTGTCTCGAACAAGGGACCTTTCGCGTGTTAGGCGAACGTGATAACCACTACACTACAGAAACTTGGATATTGATTGTTCTGCAACCCACAACCCGCAAGCCATGCAGAAACGAATTGAGAAAAAGAATCCAGCCAATTAGTGGCAACCAAAAAAATACCATGTTTCTGCCCTGTCTCGAACAGGGGACCTTTCGCGTGTAAGGCGAACGTGATAACCACTACACTACAGAAACTTGGATATTGATTGTTCCGCAACCCACAACCCGCAAGCCATGCAGAAACGAATTGAGAAAAATAATCCAGCCAATTAGTGGCAACAAAAAAAATTCCATTTTTCTGCCCTGTCTCGAACAGGGGACCTTTCGCGTGTTAGGCGAACGTGATAACCACTACACTACAGAAACTTGGATATTGATTGTTCCGCCACCCACAACCCGCAAGCCATGCAGAAACGAATTGAGAAAAAGAATCCAGCCAATTAGTGGCAACCAAAAAAATACCATGTTTCTGCCCTGTCTCGAACAGGGGACCTTTCGAGTGTTAGGCGAACGTGATAACCACTACACTACAGAAACTTGGATATTGATTGTTCCGCAACCCACAACCCGCAAGCCATGCAGAAACGAATTGAGAAAAATAATCCAGCCAATTAGCGGCAACAAAAAAAATTTCATGTTTCTGCCCTGTCTCGAACAGGGGACCTTTCGCGTGTAAGGCGAACGTGATAACCACTACACTACAGAAACTTGGATATTGATTGTTCCGCAACCCACAACCCGCAAACCATGCAGAAACGAATTGAGAAAAATAATCCAGCCAATTAGTGGCAACAAAAAAAATTGCATGTTTCTGCCCTGTCTCGAACAGGGGACCTTTCGCGTGTTAGGCGAACGTGATAACCACTACACTACAGAAACTTCCCCTTGATACAAAAACCCACCATTGCAGAAACCAAAGTTTGACAAATTGAAAGGCTTTCTTTGTGTTAAAAGGAAGACATAGCTCCATGTTTCTGCCCTGTCTCGAACAAGGGACCTTTCGCGTGTTAGGCGAACGTGATAACCACTACACTACAGAAACTTGGATATTGATTGTTCTGCAACCCACAACCCGCAAGCCATGCAGAAACGAATTGAGAAAAAGAATCCAGCCAATTAGTGGCAACCAAAAAAATACCATGTTTCTGCCCTGTCTCGAACAGGGGACCTTTCGCGTGTAAGGCGAACGTGATAACCACTACACTACAGAAACTTGGATATTGATTGTTCCGCAACCCACAACCCGCAAGCCATGCAGAAACGAATTGAGAAAAATAATCCAGCCAATTAGTGGCAACAAAAAAAATTCCATGTTTCTGCCCTGTCTCGAACAGGGGACCTTTCGCGTGTAAGGCGAACGTGATAACCACTACACTACAGAAACTTCCCCTTGATACAAAAACCCACCATTGCAGAAACCAAAGTTTGACAAATTTAAAGGCTTTCTTTGTGTTAAAAGGAAGACATAGTTCCTTGTTTCTGCCCAGTTTCGAACAGGGGACCTTTCGCGTGTAAGGCGAACGTGACAACCACTACACTACAGAAACTTGGATATTGATTGATCTGCAACCCGCAAGCCATGCAAAAACGAATTGAGAAAAATAATCCAGCCAATTAGCGGCAACAAAAAAAATTCCATGTTTCTGCCCTGTCTCGAACAGTGGACCTTTCGCGTGTAAGGCGAACGTGATAACCACTACACTACAGAAACTTGGATATTGATTGTTCCGCAACCCACAACCCGCAAGCCATGCAGAAACGAATTGAGAAAAATAATCCAGCCAATTAGTGGCAACAAAAAAAATTCCATTTTTCTGCCCTGTCTCGAACAGGGGACCTTTCGCGTGTTAGGCGAACGTGATAACCACTACACTACAGAAACTTGGATATTGATTGTTCCGCAACCCACAACCCGCAAGCCATGCAGAAACGAATTGAGAAAAATAATCCAGCCAATTAGTGGCAACAAAAAAAATTCCATGTTTCTGCCCTGTCTCGAACAGGGGACCTTTCGCGTGTAAGGCAAACGTGATAACCACTACACTACAGAAACTTCCCCTTGATACAAAAACCCACCATTGCAGAAACCAAAGTTTGACAAATTTAAAGGCTTTCTTTGTGTTAAAAGGAAGACATAGCTCCATGTTTCTGCCCTGTCTCGAACAAGGGACCTTTCGCGTGTTAGGCGAACGTGATAACCACTACACTACAGAAACTTGGATATTGATTGTTCTGCAACCCACAACCCGCAAGCCATGCAGAAACGAATTGAGAAAAAGAATCCAGCCAATTAGTGGCAACCAAAAAAATACCATGTTTCTGCCCTGTCTCGAACAGGGGACCTTTCGCGTGTAAGGCGAACGTGATAACCACTACACTACAGAAACTTGGATATTGATTGTTCCGCAACCCACAACCCGCAAGCCATGCAGAAACGAATTGAGAAAAATAATCCAGCCAATTAGTGGCAACAAAAAAAATTCCATTTTTCTGCCCTGTCTCGAACAGGGGACCTTTCGCGTGTTAGGCGAACGTGATAACCACTACACTACAGAAACTTGGATATTGATTGTTCCGCCACCCACAACCCGCAAGCCATGCAGAAACGAATTGAGAAAAAGAATCCAGCCAATTAGTGGCAACCAAAAAAATACCATGTTTCTGCCCTGTCTCGAACAGGGGACCTTTCGAGTGTTAGGCGAACGTGATAACCACTACACTACAGAAACTTGGATATTGATTGTTCCGCAACCCACAACCCGCAAGCCATGCAGAAACGAATTGAGAAAAATAATCCAGCCAATTAGCGGCAACAAAAAAAATTTCATGTTTCTGCCCTGTCTCGAACAGGGGACCTTTCGCGTGTAAGGCGAACGTGATAACCACTACACTACAGAAACTTGGATATTGATTGTTCCGCAACCCACAACCCGCAAACCATGCAGAAACGAATTGAGAAAAATAATCCAGCCAATTAGTGGCAACAAAAAAAATTCCTTGTTTCTGCCCTGTCTCGAACAGGGGACCTTTCGCGTGTTAGGCGAACGTGATAACCACTACACTACAGAAACTTGGATATTGATTGTTCCGCAACCCACAACCCGCAAGCCATGCAGAAACGAATTGAGAAAAAGAATCCAGCCAATTAGTGGCAACAAAAAAAATTCCATGTTTCTGCCCTGTCTCGAACAGGGGACCTTTCGCGTGTAAGGCAAACGTGATAACCACTACACTACAGAAACTTCCCCTTGATACAAAAACCCACCATTGCAGAAACCAAAGTTTGACAAATTTAAAGGCTTTCTTTGTGTTAAAAGGAAGACATAGCTCCATGTTTCTGCCCTGTCTCGAACAAGGGACCTTTCGCGTGTTAGGCGAACGTGATAACCACTACACTACAGAAACTTGGATATTGATTGTTCTGCAACCCACAACCCGCAAGCCATGCAGAAACGAATTGAGAAAAAGAATCCAGCCAATTAGTGGCAACCAAAAAAATACCATGTTTCTGCCCTGTCTCGAACAGGGGACCTTTCGCGTGTAAGGCGAACGTGATAACCACTACACTACAGAAACTTGGATATTGATTGTTCCGCAACCCACAACCCGCAAGCCATGCAGAAACGAATTGAGAAAAATAATCCAGCCAATTAGTGGCAACAAAAAAAATTCCATTTTTCTGCCCTGTCTCGAACAGGGGACCTTTCGCGTGTTAGGCGAACGTGATAACCACTACACTACAGAAACTTGGATATTGATTGTTCCGCCACCCACAACCCGCAAGCCATGCAGAAACGAATTGAGAAAAAGAATCCAGCCAATTAGTGGCAACCAAAAAAATACCATGTTTCTGCCCTGTCTCGAACAGGGGACCTTTCGAGTGTTAGGCGAACGTGATAACCACTACACTACAGAAACTTGGATATTGATTGTTCCGCAACCCACAACCCGCAAGCCATGCAGAAACGAATTGAGAAAAATAATCCAGCCAATTAGCGGCAACAAAAAAAATTTCATGTTTCTGCCCTGTCTCGAACAGGGGACCTTTCGCGTGTAAGGCGAACGTGATAACCACTACACTACAGAAACTTGGATATTGATTGTTCCGCAACCCACAACCCGCAAGCCATGCAGAAACGAATTGAGAAAAAGAATCCAGCCAATTAGTGCCAACAAAAAAAATTCCATGTTTCTGCCCTGTCTCGAACAGGGGACCTTTCGCGTGTAAGGCGAACGTGATAACCACTACACTACAGAAACTTGGATGTTGATTGTTCAGCAACCCACAACCCGCAAGCCATGCAGAAACGAATTGAGAAAAATAATCCAGCCAATTAGTGCCAACAAAAAAAATTCCATGTTTCTGCCCTGTCTCGAACAGGGGACCTTTCGCATGTTAGGCGAACGTGATAACCACTACACTACAGAAACTTGGATATTGATTGTTCCGCAACCCACAACCCGCAAGCCATGCAGAAACGAATTGAGAAAAATAATCCAGCCAATTAGTGGCAACAAAATAAACTCCATGTTTCTGCCCTGTCTCGAACAGGGGACCTTTCGCGTGTAAGGCGAACGTTATAACCACTACACTACAGAAACTTCCCCTTGATACAAAAACCCACCATTGCAGAAACCAAAGTTTGACAAATTTAAAGGCTTTCTTTGTGTTAAAAGGAACACATAGTTCCTTGTTTCTGCCCAGTTTCGAACAGGGGACCTTTCGCGTGTAAGGCGAACGTGATAACCACTACACTACAGAAACTTGGATATTGATTGTTCTGCAACCCGGAAGCCATGCAGAAACGAATTGAGAAAAATAATCCAGCCAATTAGCGGCAACAAAAAAAATTCCATGTTTCTGCCTTGTCTCGAACAGGGGACCTTTCGCGTGTTAGGCAAACGTGATAACCACTACACTACAGAAACTTGGATATTGATTGACCCGCAACCCAAAACCCGCAAGCCATGCAGAAACGAATTGAGAAAAATAATCCAGCCAATTAGTGGCAACAAAAAAAATTCCATGTTTCTGCCCTGTCTCGAACAGGGGACCTTTCGCGTGTTAGGCGAACGTGATAACCACTACACTACAGAAACTTGGATATTGATTGTTCCGCAACCCACAACCCGCAAGCCATGCAGAAACGAATTGAGAAAAAGAATCCAGCCAATTAGTGCCAACAAAAAAAATTCCATGTTTCTGCCCTGTCTCGAACAGGGGACCTTTCGCGTGTAAGGCGAACGTGATAACCACTACACTACAGAAACTTCCCCTTGATACAAAAACCCACCATTGCAGAAACCAAAGTTTGACAAATTTAAAGGCTTTCTTTGTGTTAAAAGGAAGACATAGCTCCATGTTTCTGCCCTGTCTCGAACAAGGGACCTTTCGCGTGTTAGGCGAACGTGATAACCACTACACTACAGAAACTTGGATATTGATTGTTCTGCAACCCACAACCCGCAAGCCATGCAGAAACGAATTGAGAAAAAGAATCCAGCCAATTAGTGGCAACCAAAAAAATACCATGTTTCTGCCCTGTCTCGAACAGGGGACCTTTCGCGTGTAAGGCGAACGTGATAACCACTACACTACAGAAACTTGGATATTGATTGTTCCGCAACCCACAACCCGCAAGCCATGCAGAAACGAATTGAGAAAAATAATCCAGCCAATTAGTGGCAACAAAAAAAATTCCATTTTTCTGCCCTGTCTCGAACAGGGGACCTTTCGCGTGTTAGGCGAACGTGATAACCACTACACTACAGAAACTTGGATATTGATTGTTCCGCCACCCACAACCCGCAAGCCATGCAGAAACGAATTGAGAAAAAGAATCCAGCCAATTAGTGGCAACCAAAAAAATACCATGTTTCTGCCCTGTCTCGAACAGGGGACCTTTCGAGTGTAAGGCGAACGTGATAACCACTACACTACAGAAACTTGGATGTTGATTGTTCCGCAACCCACAACCCGCAAGCCATGCAGAAACGAATTGAGAAAAATAATCCAGCCAATTAGTGGCAACAAAAAAAATTCCTTGTTTCTGCCCTGTCTCGAACAGGGGACCTTTCGCGTGTTAGGCGAACGTGATAACCACTACACTACAGAAACTTGGATATTGATTGTTCCGCAACCCACAACCCGCAAGCCATGCAGAAACGAATTGAGAAAAAGAATCCAGCCAATTAGTGCCAACAAAAAAAATTCCATGTTTCTGCCCTGTCTCGAACAGGGGACTTTTCGCGTGTAAGGCGAACGTGATAACCACTACACTACAGAAACTTGGATGTTGATTGTTCAGCAACCCACAACCCGCAAGCCATGCAGAAACGAATTGAGAAAAATAATCCAGCCAATTAGTGCCAACAAAAAAAATTCCATGTTTCTGCCCTGTCTCGAACAGGGGACCTTTCGCATGTTAGGCGAACGTGATAACCACTACACTACAGAAACTTGGATATTGATTGTTCCGCAACCCACAACCCGCAAGCCATGCAGAAACGAATTGAGAAAAATAATCCAGCCAATTAGTGGCAACAAAATAAACTCCATGTTTCTGCCCTGTCTCGAACAGGGGACCTTTCGCGTGTAAGGCGAACGTTATAACCACTACACTACAGAAACTTCCCCTTGATACAAAAACCCACCATTGCAGAAACCAAAGTTTGACAAATTTAAAGGCTTTCTTTGTGTTAAAAGGAACACATAGTTCCTTGTTTCTGCCCAGTTTCGAACAGGGGACCTTTCGCGTGTAAGGCGAACGTGATAACCACTACACTACAGAAACTTGGATATTGATTGTTCTGCAACCCGGAAGCCATGCAGAAACGAATTGAGAAAAATAATCCAGCCAATTAGTGGCAACAAAAAAAATTCCTTGTTTCTGCCCTGTCTCGAACAGGGGACCTTTCGCGTGTTAGGCGAACGTGATAACCACTACACTACAGAAACTTGGATATTGATTGTTCCGCAACCCACAACCCGCAAGCCATGCAGAAACGAATTGAGAAAAAGAATCCAGCCAATTAGTGCCAACAAAAAAAATTCCATGTTTCTGCCCTGTCTCGAACAGGGGACCTTTCGCGTGTAAGGCGAACGTGATAACCACTACACTACAGAAACTTCCCCTTGATACAAAAACCCACCATTGCAGAAACCAAAGTTTGACAAATTTAAAGGCTTTCTTTGTGTTAAAAGGAAGACATAGTTCCTTGTTTCTGCCCAGTTTCGAACAGGGGACCTTTTGCGTGTAAGGCGAACGTGATAACCACTACACTACAGAAACTTGGATATTGATTGTTCTGCAACCCACAACCCGCAAGCCATGCAGAAACGAATTGAGAAAAAGAATCCAGCCAATTAGTGGCAACCAAAAAAATACCATGTTTCTGCCCTGTCTCGAACAGGGGACCTTTCGCGTGTAAGGCGAACGTGATAACCACTACACTACAGAAACTTGGATATTGATTGTTCCGCAACCCACAACCCGCAAGCCATGCAGAAACGAATTGAGAAAAATAATCCAGCCAATTAGTGGCAACAAAAAAAATTCCATTTTTCTGCCATGTCTCGAACAGGGGACCTTTCGCGTGTTAGGCGAACGTGATAACCACTACACTACAGAAACTTGGATATTGATTGTTCCGCCACCCACAACCCGCAAGCCATGCAGAAACGAATTGAGAAAAATAATCCAGGCAATTAGTGGCAACAAAAAAAATTCCATGTTTCTGCCCTGTCTCGAACAGGGGACATTTCGCGTGTAAGGCGAACGTGATAACCACTACACTACAGAAACTTGGATATTGATTGTTCCGCAACCCACAACCCGCAAGCCATGCAGAAACGAATTGAGAAAAATAATCCAGCCAATTAGTGGCAACAAAAAAAATTCCATGTTTCTGCCCTGTCTCGAACAGGGGACCTTTCGCGTGTAAGGCGAACGTGATAACCACTACACTACAGAAACTTCCCCTTGATACAAAAACCCACCATTGCAGAAATCAAAGTTTGACAAATTTAAAGGCTTTCTTTGTGTTAAAAGGAACACATAGTTCCTTGTTTCTGCCCAGTTTCGAACAGGGGACCTTTCGCGTGTAAGGCGAACGTGATAACCACTACACTACAGAAACTTGGATATTGATTGTTCTGCAACCCGCAAGCCATGCAGAAACGAATTGAGAAAAATAATCCAGCCAATTAGCGGCAACAAAAAAAATTTCATGTTTCTGCCCTGTCTCGAACAGGGGACCTTTCGCGTGTAAGCCGAACGTGATAACCACTACACTACAGAAACTTCCCCTTGATACAAAAACCCACCATTGCAGAAACCAAAGTTTGACAAATTTAAAGGCTTTCTTTGTGTTAAAAGGAAGACATAGCTCCATGTTTCTGCCCTGTCTCGAACAAGGGACCTTTCGCGTGTTAGGCGAACGTGATAACCACTACACTACAGAAACTTGGATAATGATTGTTCTGCAACCCACAACCCGCAAGCCATGCAGAAACGAATTGAGAAAAAGAATCCAGCCAATTAGTGGCAACCAAAAAAATACCATGTTTCTGCCCTGTCTCGAACAGGGGACCTTTCGCGTGTAAGGCGAACGTGATAACCACTACACTACAGAAACTTGGATATTGATTGTTCCGCAACCCACAACCCGCAAGCCATGCAGAAACGAATTGAGAAAAATAATCCAGCCAATTAGTGGCAACCAAAAAAATACCATGTTTCTGCCCTGTCTCGAACAGGGGACCTTTCGCGTGTAAGGCGAACGTGATAACCACTACACTACAGAAACTTGGATATTGATTGTTCCGCAACCCACAACCCGCAAGCCATGCAGAAACGAATTGAGAAAAATAATCCAGCCAATTAGTGGCAACAAAAAAAATTCCATTTTTCTGCCCTGTCTCGAACAGGGGACCTTTCGCGTGTTAGGCGAACGTGATAACCACTACACTACAGAAACTTGGATATTGATTGTTCCGCCACCCACAACCCGCAAGCCATGCAGAAACGAATTGAGAAAAAGAATCCAGCCAATTAGTGGCAACCAAAAAAATACCATGTTTCTGCCCTGTCTCGAACAGGGGACCTTTCGAGTGTTAGGCGAACGTGATAACCACTACACTACAGAAACTTGGATATTGATTGTTCCGCAACCCACAACCCGCAAGCCATGCAGAAACGAATTGAGAAAAATAATCCAGCCAATTAGCGGCAACAAAAAAATTTTCATGTTTCTGCCCTGTCTCGAACAGGGGACCTTTCGCGTGTAAGGCGAACGTGATAACCACTACACTACAGAAACTTGGATATTGATTGTTCCGCAACCCACAACCCGCAAGCCATGCAGAAACGAATTGAGAAAAATAATCCAGCCAATTAGTGGCAACAAAAAAAATTCCTTGTTTCTGCCCTGTCTCGAACAGGGGACCTTTCGCATGTTAGGCGAACGTGATAACCACTACACTACAGAAACTTGGATATTGGTTGTTCCGCAACCCACAACCCGCAAGCCATGCAGAAACGAATTGAGAAAAAGAATCCAGCCAATTAGTGGCAACAAAAAAAATTCCATGTTTCTGCCCTGTCTCGAACAGGGGACCTTTCGCGTGTAAGGCGAACGTGATAACCACTACACTACAGAAACTTGGATGTTGATTGTTCAGCAACCCACAACCCGCAAGCCATACAGAAACGAATTGAGAAAAATAATCCAGCCAATTAGTGGCAACAAAAAAAATACCATGTTTCTGCCCTGTCTCGAACAGGTGACCTTTCGCGTGTTAGGCGAACGTGATAACCACTACACTACAGAAACTTCCCCTTGATACAAAAACCCACCATTGCAGAAACCAAAGTTTGACAAATTTAAAGGCTTTCTTTGTGTTAAAAGGAACACATAGTTCCTTGTTTCTGCCCAGTTTCGAACAGGGGACCTTTCGCGTGTAAGGCGAACGTGATAACCACTACACTACAGAAACTTGGATATTGATTGTTCTGCAACCCGGAAGCCATGCAGAAACGAATTGAGAAAAATAATCCAGCCAATTAGCGGCAACAAAAAAAATTCCATGTTTCTGCCTTGTCTCGAACAGGGGACCTTTCGCGTGTTAGGCAAACGTGATAACCACTACACTACAGAAACTTGGATATTGATTGACCCGCAACCCAAAACCCGCAAGCCATGCAGAAACGAATTGAGAAAAATAATCCAGCCAATTAGTGGCAACAAAAAAAATTCCATGTTTCTGCCCTGTCTCGAACAGGGGACCTTTCGCGTGTTAGGCGAACGTGATAACCACTACACTACAGAAACTTGGATATTGATTGTTCCGCAACCCACAACCCGCAAGCCATGCAGAAACGAATTGAGAAAAAGAATCCAGCCAATTAGTGCCAACAAAAAAAATTCCATGTTTCTGCCCTGTCTCGAACAGGGGACCTTTCGCGTGTAAGGCGAACGTGATAACCACTACACTACAGAAACTTCCCCTTGATACAAAAACCCACCATTGCAGAAACCAAAGTTTGACAAATTTAAAGGCTTTCTTTGTGTTAAAAGGAAGACATAGCTCCATGTTTCTGCCCTGTCTCGAACAAGGGACCTTTCGCGTGTTAGGCGAACGTGATAACCACTACACTACAGAAACTTGGATATTGATTGTTCTGCAACCCACAACCCGCAAGCCATGCAGAAACGAATTGAGAAAAAGAATCCAGCCAATTAGTGGCAACCAAAAAAATACCATGTTTCTGCCCTGTCTCGAACAGGGGACCTTTCGCGTGTAAGGCGAACGTGATAACCACTACACTACAGAAACTTGGATATTGATTGTTCCGCAACCCACAACCCGCAAGCCATGCAGAAACGAATTGAGAAAAATAATCCAGCCAATTAGTGGCAACAAAAAAAATTCCATTTTTCTGCCCTGTCTCGAACAGGGGACCTTTCGCGTGTTAGGCGAACGTGATAACCACTACACTACAGAAACTTGGATATTGATTGTTCCGCCACCCACAACCCGCAAGCCATGCAGAAACGAATTGAGAAAAAGAATCCAGCCAATTAGTGGCAACCAAAAAAATACCATGTTTCTGCCCTGTCTCGAACAGGGGACCTTTCGAGTGTAAGGCGAACGTGATAACCACTACACTACAGAAACTTGGATGTTGATTGTTCCGCAACCCACAACCCGCAAGCCATGCAGAAACGAATTGAGAAAAATAATCCAGCCAATTAGTGGCAACAAAAAAAATTCCTTGTTTCTGCCCTGTCTCGAACAGGGGACCTTTCGCGTGTTAGGCGAACGTGATAACCACTACACTACAGAAACTTGGATATTGATTGTTCCGCAACCCACAACCCGCAAGCCATGCAGAAACGAATTGAGAAAAAGAATCCAGCCAATTAGTGCCAACAAAAAAAATTCCATGTTTCTGCCCTGTCTCGAACAGGGGACTTTTCGCGTGTAAGGCGAACGTGATAACCACTACACTACAGAAACTTGGATGTTGATTGTTCAGCAACCCACAACCCGCAAGCCATGCAGAAACGAATTGAGAAAAATAATCCAGCCAATTAGTGCCAACAAAAAAAATTCCATGTTTCTGCCCTGTCTCGAACAGGGGACCTTTCGCATGTTAGGCGAACGTGATAACCACTACACTACAGAAACTTGGATATTGATTGTTCCGCAACCCACAACCCGCAAGCCATGCAGAAACGAATTGAGAAAAATAATCCAGCCAATTAGTGGCAACAAAATAAACTCCATGTTTCTGCCCTGTCTCGAACAGGGGACCTTTCGCGTGTAAGGCGAACGTTATAACCACTACACTACAGAAACTTCCCCTTGATACAAAAACCCACCATTGCAGAAACCAAAGTTTGACAAATTTAAAGGCTTTCTTTGTGTTAAAAGGAACACATAGTTCCTTGTTTCTGCCCAGTTTCGAACAGGGGACCTTTCGCGTGTAAGGCGAACGTGATAACCACTACACTACAGAAACTTGGATATTGATTGTTCTGCAACCCGGAAGCCATGCAGAAACGAATTGAGAAAAATAATCCAGCCAATTAGCGGCAACAAAAAAAATTCCATGTTTCTGCCTTGTCTCGAACAGGGGACCTTTCGCGTGTTAGGCAAACGTGATAACCACTACACTACAGAAACTTGGATATTGATTGACCCGCAACCCACAACCCGCAAGCCATGCAGAAACGAATTGAGAAAAATAATCCAGCCAATTAGTGGCAACAAAAAAAATTCCATGTTTCTGCCCTGTCTCGAACAGGGGACCTTTCGCGTGTTAGGCGAACGTGATAACCACTACACTACAGAAACTTGGATATTGATTGTTCCGCAACCCACAACCCGCAAGCCATGCAGAAACGAATTGAGAAAAAGAATCCAGCCAATTAGTGCCAACAAAAAAAATTCCATGTTTCTGCCCTGTCTCGAACAGGGGACCTTTCGCGTGTAAGGCGAACGTGATAACCACTACACTACAGAAACTTCCCCTTGATACAAAAACCCACCATTGCAGAAACCAAAGTTTGACAAATTTAAAGGCTTTCTTTGTGTTAAAAGGAAGACATAGTTCCTTGTTTCTGCCCAGTTTCGAACAGGGGACCTTTTGCGTGTAAGGCGAACGTGATAACCACTACACTACAGAAACTTGGATATTGATTGTTCTGCAACCCACAACCCGCAAGCCATGCAGAAACGAATTGAGAAAAAGAATCCAGCCAATTAGTGGCAACCAAAAAAATACCATGTTTCTGCCCTGTCTCGAACAGGGGACCTTTCGCGTGTAAGGCGAACGTGATAACCACTACACTACAGAAACTTGGATATTGATTGTTCCGCAACCCACAACCCGCAAGCCATGCAGAAACGAATTGAGAAAAATAATCCAGCCAATTAGTGGCAACAAAAAAAATTCCATTTTTCTGCCATGTCTCGAACAGGGGACCTTTCGCGTGTTAGGCGAACGTGATAACCACTACACTACAGAAACTTGGATATTGATTGTTCCGCCACCCACAACCCGCAAGCCATGCAGAAACGAATTGAGAAAAATAATCCAGGCAATTAGTGGCAACAAAAAAAATTCCATGTTTCTGCCCTGTCTCGAACAGGGGACATTTCGCGTGTAAGGCGAACGTGATAACCACTACACTACAGAAACTTGGATATTGATTGTTCCGCAACCCACAACCCGCAAGCCATGCAGAAACGAATTGAGAAAAATAATCCAGCCAATTAGTGGCAACAAAAAAAATTCCATGTTTCTGCCCTGTCTCGAACAGGGGACCTTTCGCGTGTAAGGCGAACGTGATAACCACTACACTACAGAAACTTCCCCTTGATACAAAAACCCACCATTGCAGAAATCAAAGTTTGACAAATTTAAAGGCTTTCTTTGTGTTAAAAGGAACACATAGTTCCTTGTTTCTGCCCAGTTTCGAACAGGGGACCTTTCGCGTGTAAGGCGAACGTGATAACCACTACACTACAGAAACTTGGATATTGATTGTTCTGCAACCCGCAAGCCATGCAGAAACGAATTGAGAAAAATAATCCAGCCAATTAGCGGCAACAAAAAAAATTTCATGTTTCTGCCCTGTCTCGAACAGGGGACCTTTCGCGTGTAAGCCGAACGTGATAACCACTACACTACAGAAACTTCCCCTTGATACAAAAACCCACCATTGCAGAAACCAAAGTTTGACAAATTTAAAGGCTTTCTTTGTGTTAAAAGGAAGACATAGCTCCATGTTTCTGCCCTGTCTCGAACAAGGGACCTTTCGCGTGTTAGGCGAACGTGATAACCACTACACTACAGAAACTTGGATAATGATTGTTCTGCAACCCACAACCCGCAAGCCATGCAGAAACGAATTGAGAAAAAGAATCCAGCCAATTAGTGGCAACCAAAAAAATACCATGTTTCTGCCCTGTCTCGAACAGGGGACCTTTCGCGTGTAAGGCGAACGTGATAACCACTACACTACAGAAACTTGGATATTGATTGTTCCGCAACCCACAACCCGCAAGCCATGCAGAAACGAATTGAGAAAAATAATCCAGCCAATTAGTGGCAACCAAAAAAATACCATGTTTCTGCCCTGTCTCGAACAGGGGACCTTTCGCGTGTAAGGCGAACGTGATAACCACTACACTACAGAAACTTGGATATTGATTGTTCCGCAACCCACAACCCGCAAGCCATGCAGAAACGAATTGAGAAAAATAATCCAGCCAATTAGTGGCAACAAAAAAAATTCCATTTTTCTGCCCTGTCTCGAACAGGGGACCTTTCGCGTGTTAGGCGAACGTGATAACCACTACACTACAGAAACTTGGATATTGATTGTTCCGCCACCCACAACCCGCAAGCCATGCAGAAACGAATTGAGAAAAAGAATCCAGCCAATTAGTGGCAACCAAAAAAATACCATGTTTCTGCCCTGTCTCGAACAGGGGACCTTTCGAGTGTTAGGCGAACGTGATAACCACTACACTACAGAAACTTGGATATTGATTGTTCCGCAACCCACAACCCGCAAGCCATGCAGAAACGAATTGAGAAAAATAATCCAGCCAATTAGCGGCAACAAAAAAATTTTCATGTTTCTGCCCTGTCTCGAACAGGGGACCTTTCGCGTGTAAGGCGAACGTGATAACCACTACACTACAGAAACTTGGATATTGATTGTTCCGCAACCCACAACCCGCAAGCCATGCAGAAACGAATTGAGAAAAATAATCCAGCCAATTAGTGGCAACAAAAAAAATTCCTTGTTTCTGCCCTGTCTCGAACAGGGGACCTTTCGCATGTTAGGCGAACGTGATAACCACTACACTACAGAAACTTGGATATTGGTTGTTCCGCAACCCACAACCCGCAAGCCATGCAGAAACGAATTGAGAAAAAGAATCCAGCCAATTAGTGCCAACAAAAAAAATTCCATGTTTCTGCCCTGTCTCGAACAGGGGACCTTTCGCGTGTAAGGCGAACGTGATAACCACTACACTACAGAAACTTGGATGTTGATTGTTCAGCAACCCACAACCCGCAAGCCATACAGAAACGAATTGAGAAAAATAATCCAGCCAATTAGTGGCAACAAAAAAAATACCATGTTTCTGCCCTGTCTCGAACAGGTGACCTTTCGCGTGTTAGGCGAACGTGATAACCACTACACTACAGAAACTTCCCCTTGATACAAAAACCCACCATTGCAGAAACCAAAGTTTGACAAATTTAAAGGCTTTCTTTGTGTTAAAAGGAAGACATAGTTCCTTGTTTCTGCCCAGTTTCGAACAGGGGACCTTTTGCGTGTAAGGCGAACGTGATAACCACTACACTACAGAAACTTGGATATTGATTGTTCTGCAACCCACAACCCGCAAGCCATGCAGAAACGAATTGAGAAAAAGAATCCAGCCAATTAGTGGCAACCAAAAAAATACCATGTTTCTGCCCTGTCTCGAACAGGGGACCTTTCGCGTGTAAGGCGAACGTGATAACCACTACACTACAGAAACTTGGATATTGATTGTTCCGCAACCCACAACCCGCAAGCCATGCAGAAACGAATTGAGAAAAATAATCCAGCCAATTAGTGGCAACAAAAAAAATTCCATTTTTCTGCCATGTCTCGAACAGGGGACCTTTCGCGTGTTAGGCGAACGTGATAACCACTACACTACAGAAACTTGGATATTGATTGTTCCGCCACCCACAACCCGCAAGCCATGCAGAAACGAATTGAGAAAAATAATCCAGGCAATTAGTGGCAACAAAAAAAATTCCATGTTTCTGCCCTGTCTCGAACAGGGGACATTTCGCGTGTAAGGCGAACGTGATAACCACTACACTACAGAAACTTGGATATTGATTGTTCCGCAACCCACAACCCGCAAGCCATGCAGAAACGAATTGAGAAAAATAATCCAGCCAATTAGTGGCAACAAAAAAAATTCCATGTTTCTGCCCTGTCTCGAACAGGGGACCTTTCGCGTGTAAGGCGAACGTGATAACCACTACACTACAGAAACTTCCCCTTGATACAAAAACCCACCATTGCAGAAATCAAAGTTTGACAAATTTAAAGGCTTTCTTTGTGTTAAAAGGAACACATAGTTCCTTGTTTCTGCCCAGTTTCGAACAGGGGACCTTTCGCGTGTAAGGCGAACGTGATAACCACTACACTACAGAAACTTGGATATTGATTGTTCTGCAACCCGCAAGCCATGCAGAAACGAATTGAGAAAAATAATCCAGCCAATTAGCGGCAACAAAAAAAATTTCATGTTTCTGCCCTGTCTCGAACAGGGGACCTTTCGCGTGTAAGCCGAACGTGATAACCACTACACTACAGAAACTTCCCCTTGATACAAAAACCCACCATTGCAGAAACCAAAGTTTGACAAATTTAAAGGCTTTCTTTGTGTTAAAAGGAAGACATAGCTCCATGTTTCTGCCCTGTCTCGAACAAGGGACCTTTCGCGTGTTAGGCGAACGTGATAACCACTACACTACAGAAACTTGGATAATGATTGTTCTGCAACCCACAACCCGCAAGCCATGCAGAAACGAATTGAGAAAAAGAATCCAGCCAATTAGTGGCAACCAAAAAAATACCATGTTTCTGCCCTGTCTCGAACAGGGGACCTTTCGCGTGTAAGGCGAACGTGATAACCACTACACTACAGAAACTTGGATATTGATTGTTCCGCAACCCACAACCCGCAAGCCATGCAGAAACGAATTGAGAAAAATAATCCAGCCAATTAGTGGCAACAAAAAAAATTCCATTTTTCTGCCCTGTCTCGAACAGGGGACCTTTCGCGTGTTAGGCGAACGTGATAACCACTACACTACAGAAACTTGGATATTGATTGTTCCGCCACCCACAACCCGCAAGCCATGCAGAAACGAATTGAGAAAAAGAATCCAGCCAATTAGTGGCAACCAAAAAAATACCATGTTTCTGCCCTGTCTCGAACAGGGGACCTTTCGAGTGTTAGGCGAACGTGATAACCACTACACTACAGAAACTTGGATATTGATTGTTCCGCAACCCACAACCCGCAAGCCATGCAGAAACGAATTGAGAAAAATAATCCAGCCAATTAGCGGCAACAAAAAAAATTTCATGTTTCTGCCCTGTCTCGAACAGGGGACCTTTCGCGTGTAAGGCGAACGTGATAACCACTACACTACAGAAACTTGGATATTGATTGTTCCGCAACCCACAACCCGCAAGCCATGCAGAAACGAATTGAGAAAAATAATCCAGCCAATTAGTGGCAACAAAAAAAATTCCTTGTTTCTGCCCTGTCTCGAACAGGGGACCTTTCGCGTGTTAGGCGAACGTGATAACCACTACACTACAGAAACTTGGATATTGATTGTTCCGCAACCCACAACCCGCAAGCCATGCAGAAACGAATTGAGAAAAAGAATCCAGCCAATTAGTGGCAACAAAAAAAATTCCATGTTTCTGCCCTGTCTCGAACAGGGGACCTTTCGCGTGTAAGGCGAACGTGATAACCACTACACTACAGAAACTTGGATGTTGATTGTTCAGCAACCCACAACCCGCAAGCCATACAGAAACGAATTGAGAAAAATAATCCAGCCAATTAGTGGCAACAAAAAAAATACCATGTTTCTGCCCTGTCTCGAACAGGTGACCTTTCGCGTGTTAGGCGAACGTGATAACCACTACACTACAGAAACTTCCCCTTGATACAAAAACCCACCATTGCAGAAACCAAAGTTTGACAAATTTAAAGGCTTTCTTTGTGTTAAAAGGAAGACATAGCTCCATGTTTCTGCCCTGTCTCGAACAAGGGACCTTTCGCGTGTTAGGCGAACGTGATAACCACTACACTACAGAAACTTGGATAATGATTGTTCTGCAACCCACAACCCGCAAGCCATGCAGAAACGAATTGAGAAAAAGAATCCAGCCAATTAGTGGCAACCAAAAAAATACCATGTTTCTGCCCTGTCTCGAACAGGGGACCTTTCGCGTGTAAGGCGAACGTGATAACCACTACACTACAGAAACTTGGATATTGATTGTTCCGCAACCCACAACCCGCAAGCCATGCAGAAACGAATTGAGAAAAATAATCCAGCCAATTAGTGGCAACAAAAAAAATTCCATTTTTCTGCCCTGTCTCGAACAGGGGACCTTTCGCGTGTAAGCCGAACGTGATAACCACTACACTACAGAAACTTCCCCTTGATACAAAAACCCACCATTGCAGAAACCAAAGTTTGACAAATTTAAAGGCTTTCTTTGTGTTAAAAGGAAGACATAGCTCCATGTTTTCTGCCCTGTCTCGAACAAGGGACCTTTCGCGTGTTAGGCGAACGTGATAACCACTACACTACAGAAACTTGGATAATGATTGTTCTGCAACCCACAACCCGCAAGCCATGCAGAAACGAATTGAGAAAAAGAATCCAGCCAATTAGTGGCAACCAAAAAAATACCATGTTTCTGCCCTGTCTCGAACAGGGGACCTTTCGCGTGTAAGGCGAACGTGATAACCACTACACTACAGAAACTTGGATATTGATTGTTCCGCAACCCACAACCCGCAAGCCATGCAGAAACGAATTGAGAAAAATAATCCAGCCAATTAGTGGCAACAAAAAAAATTCCATTTTTCTGCCCTGTCTCGAACAGGGGACCTTTCGCGTGTTAGGCGAACGTGATAACCACTACACTACAGAAACTTGGATATTGATTGTTCCGCCACCCACAACCCGCAAGCCATGCAGAAACGAATTGAGAAAAAGAATCCAGCCAATTAGTGGCAACCAAAAAAATACCATGTTTCTGCCCTGTCTCGAACAGGGGACCTTTCGAGTGTTAGGCGAACGTGATAACCACTACACTACAGAAACTTGGATATTGATTGTTCCGCAACCCACAACCCGCAAGCCATGCAGAAACGAATTGAGAAAAATAATCCAGCCAATTAGCGGCAACAAAAAAAATTTCATGTTTCTGCCCTGTCTCGAACAGGGGACCTTTCGCGTGTAAGGCGAACGTGATAACCACTACACTACAGAAACTTGGATATTGATTGTTCCGCAACCCACAACCCGCAAGCCATGCAGAAACGAATTGAGAAAAATAATCCAGCCAATTAGTGGCAACAAAAAAAATTCCTTGTTTCTGCCCTGTCTCGAACAGGGGACCTTTCGCGTGTTAGGCGAACGTGATAACCACTACACTACAGAAACTTGGATATTGATTGTTCCGCAACCCACAACCCGCAAGCCATGCAGAAACGAATTGAGAAAAAGAATCCAGCCAATTAGTGGCAACAAAAAAAATTCCATGTTTCTGCCCTGTCTCGAACAGGGGACCTTTCGCGTGTAAGGCGAACGTGATAACCACTACACTACAGAAACTTGGATGTTGATTGTTCAGCAACCCACAACCCGCAAGCCATACAGAAACGAATTGAGAAAAATAATCCAGCCAATTAGTGGCAACAAAAAAAATACCATGTTTCTGCCCTGTCTCGAACAGGTGACCTTTCGCGTGTTAGGCGAACGTGATAACCACTACACTACAGAAACTTCCCCTTGATACAAAAACCCACCATTGCAGAAACCAAAGTTTGACAAATTTAAAGGCTTTCTTTGTGTTAAAAGGAAGACATAGCTCCATGTTTCTGCCCTGTCTCGAACAAGGGACCTTTCGCGTGTTAGGCGAACGTGATAACCACTACACTACAGAAACTTGGATAATGATTGTTCTGCAACCCACAACCCGCAAGCCATGCAGAAACGAATTGAGAAAAAGAATCCAGCCAATTAGTGGCAACCAAAAAAATACCATGTTTCTGCCCTGTCTCGAACAGGGGACCTTTCGCGTGTAAGGCGAACGTGATAACCACTACACTACAGAAACTTGGATATTGATTGTTCCGCAACCCACAACCCGCAAGCCATGCAGAAACGAATTGAGAAAAATAATCCAGCCAATTAGTGGCAACAAAAAAAATTCCATTTTTCTGCCCTGTCTCGAACAGGGGACCTTTCGCGTGTTAGGCGAACGTGATAACCACTACACTACAGAAACTTGGATATTGATTGTTCCGCCACCCACAACCCGCAAGCCATGCAGAAACGAATTGAGAAAAATAATCCAGCCAATTAGTGGCAACAAAAAAAATTCCATGTTTCTGCCCTGTCTCGAACAGGGGACATTTCGCGTGTAAGGCGAACGTGATAACCACTACACTACAGAAACTTGGATATTGATTGTTCCGCAACCCACAACCCGCAAGCCATGCAGAAACGAATTGAGAAAAATAATCCAGCCAATTAGTGGCAACAAAAAAAATTCCATGTTTCTGCCCTGTCTCGAACAGGGGACCTTTCGCGTGTAAGGCGAACGTGATAACCACTACACTACAGAAACTTCCCCTTGATACAAAAACCCACCATTGCAGAAATCAAAGTTGACAAATTTAAAGGCTTTCTTTGTGTTAAAAGGAACACATAGTTCCTTGTTTCTGCCCAGTTTCGAACAGGGGACCTTTCGCGTGTAAGGCGAACGTGATAACCACTACACTACAGGAAACTTGGATATTGATTGTTCTGCAACCCGCAAGCCATGCAGAAACGAATTGAGAAAAATAATCCAGCCAATTAGCGGCAACAAAAAAAATTTCATGTTTCTGCCCTGTCTCGAACAGGGGACCTTTCGCGTGTAAGCCGAACGTGATAACCACTACACTACAGAAACTTCCCCTTGATACAAAAACCCACCATTGCAGAAACCAAAGTTTGACAAATTTAAAGGCTTTCTTTGTGTTAAAAGGAAGACATAGCTCCATGTTTCTGCCCTGTCTCGAACAAGGGACCTTT